>NW_005871075.1:2424343-2534813 GCF_000147115.1 Myotis lucifugus
TCTCCCATCTTACGTTTAAAGATGGAAGCTATTGGTCAAAAGGGGAATTTGACAACAGGAAGGGGAATTTTGATTTTGCACTCTCTAGAGACACAAAAGAAGTGACATAAGCCCTGGCCGGTGTGGCTCCATTGGTCTGAGCACTATACCTTGCACCAAAAGGTTCTATCCCAGGTCAGGGCACATACCCAGGTTGTGGGTTCGATCTCAAGTTGGGGTGAATGCGGGAGATAGGTGATAGATGTTTCACTCTCAGATCAATGTTTTTCTCTCTCTCCTTCTCCCTTCTTCTCTCTCTCTAAAATCTATAAAAGAGCATATCCCTGGGTGAAAAGAAGTGGCATGGGCAGGCTAGGGAGAGTGTCCCTAGGCAAAGGCTATTTTGAGAAAGTATTATCACCTCCTTTCTTTTTAAAATCACAGATGTGCCAGCTGTGGATCAGAGTAGTGCTGCAGCAGGTCCCCAGGCAGGTATGACTAGACCAGCATTGCAGCTTGCAAACTGGTATGCATTTTCACTATGACCACTGACATTTTCCATCCAAGATTGGGCTTTAAAATGTATTTTTACATAACATGATCCAAATTACTAGAGTCTTAATTATGCAGCATTGAATAATACCGAAGGCTATACAATTTATAGCATGGGATTGAAAACATGCAAATATACTTGTAACACTATTAATTGCTGTTTTTCATTACTCATAGAAGAATGTGAGTTTCATGGGATTTTGAGATTAAACCTAGGAACAATCTAAGCAAAAAAAAACTGACCTCAAGGGAAACTGGATTTTCTTTCTTTTCTTTACTTTTTGTTGTTGCTCATCCTCACTCGTGGATATTTTTTCCATTGATTTTTAGACTGTGGAAGAAAGAGTGGGGGGAGAGAAAGAGAAGAGAGAGAGAAACATTGATGTGAAAGAGACACATCGATTGATTACCTCCCACATGTACCTCAAAAGGGGTTGGGGATGAGACTTGCAACATAGGTATGTGCTTTGACCAGGAATCAAACTCACCACCCTCCAGTACATAGTCTGATGCTCTAACCACTTAGCAACACCAGCCATGCTTTTTTTTTTAAGGGAAACTGGATTTTCTTAATAACCAGAAATATTGAAACTTGGATCTTGAACTAATTATTTGAACTTAGGAAATTGTTATTTTGATTCCTTATCTGAAGATGAATGCATAATCCTATTTCTAACCTCCCCTTGCAGTGGTTTTGTGTGGGCATATATTTTAAGCACCTTTGGGTAAATGCTAAGGAGCATGGCTGCTGTATCATATGGTAAGAGTGTTTACTTTTGTAAGGAACTACCTAACTGACTTCCCAAGTGGCTGTGCCATTTTGAATTTCTCCAATGAAAATAAGTTCCTGTTGTTTTACGTTCTTGCCAGTATTTGGTGTTTTTGATGTTCTGGATTTGACCTCTCTAATAGAGGTGTAGTGGTATCTCACTGTTGGATTTAATTACGATTTCCTAATGACATGATGAACATCTATTCAGATGTTCATTTGCCATCTCTATACCTTCTTTTTTAATTGAGTTGATCTTGTTTTGTTTTATTGCATTTCAAGAATTTTTGCACAGTTTGGATAATAATCTTTTACCAAATGTATCTTTTGCAAATGTTTTCATGAGCTTATCAACTCATCATCTATACCAGTGGTTCTCAACCTTCCTACTGCCACGACCCTTTAATACAGTTCCTCATGTTGTGGTGACCCCCAACCATAAAATTATTTTCGTTGCTACTTCATATCTGTAATTTTGCTACTGTTATGAATCATAATGTAAATATCTGATATGCAGGATGTATTTTCATTGTTACAAATTGAACATAATTAAAGCATAGTGATTAATCACAAAAACAATATGTAATTATATATGTGTCTTAGGCGACCCCTGTGAAAGGGTCATTTGACCCCCAAAGCAGTTGCGACCCACAGGTTGAGAACCGCTGACCTATACATTATATTTTGCAGAGAAGAGTTTGTAATTTTACTAAAGTGCGGATTATCCATTATTTCTTTCATGAATCATGCCTTTGGCATTGTATCTAAAAAGCCATTGCCATACCTAAGATCATCTACATTTTCTCTAATGTTATCTTGTAGGAGTTTTATAGTTTTGTGTTTTACATTTAGCTCTGTGATTCATTTAGAGTTAATTTTTGTGAATCATGTACAATCTATGTCTAGATCATTATTTTTTGCATTTGGATACCCAGTTACTGCAGCACCATTTGTTGAAAAGACTATCTTTGCTCTATTGTATTACATTTGCTCTTTTGTCAAAGATGAGATGACTATATTTATGTGGGTCCATTTCTGTGTTCTCTAGTCTGTTCCATTGTTTTGACTATTTTTTCACTAATACCACACTGTTTTGATTACTGTAGCTTTATAGTAAGTTTTGAAGTTGGATAGTGTCAGCCCTCTAACTTGGTTCTTCTCCTTCAATATTATATTAGCTATTCTGAATCTTTTGCTTTTCTATATAAACCTCAGATTCAGTTTATCAATATCCACAAAATAACTTGCTGGGATTTTTTTTGGAATTACAATGAGTCTATATATTCAATTTGGAAGTACAGGCACCTTGAGAATACTGAGTCTTCTATTAATGATCAAGGAATATCTCTTCATTCATTTAGTTCTTTTTAAAATGGCTTTTATCAGAGCTTGGTATTCTTTCTCATGTAGATTTTCTACAAATTTAGTTAGATTTATACATAAAGCAAAACCTTTTAAATTTTGATGTGGTCTAATTTATCATTTTTTCTTTTTATGGATAATGCTTTTGTGTCATTCTAATACTTTTTTTGTAAAGTTTTATACTTTTACATTTAATCTTCCATTCCATTACCCATTTTTGGCTGATTTTTGTATAAAGGTGATCTCTCAATGATGGTTTATGTTTTTTATACATGGATCCCCAATTACTTCAGCACCATTTGTTAAAAAGAAGCTGTCTTTCTGCCATTGAATTGCTTTTGCACTTTTGTAAAAAATCAATCCATCATATTGTGTGTACCACCTTTGGATTCCTATACGTTCCTTCTGTCTATGTCTCTATCCTCTGGCAATGCCCTACTGTCTTGATTATTGTGCTACATTATAAGCCTTAATATTGGGCAAAATGATTTCTCTTATTTTTGTTCTTCATTGTCAAAATTGTTTTATATATTTGGTAACCTGTGCTCTTCTATTTAGAACTGAGAATAAGCTTGTCTATGTCTATAAAAATCCTTGCTGAGATTTAATAAGAATTACATGGAATCATATTAAACCTATGCATTTGTGTGTATTTGTATTTATGGAATATTTTGTAGTATGTAAATATGTAAAATGTGTAAATAATATTTATGTATTCATATATATATATATCTTTAAGGATAATTGACAACTTTAGTGTGTTGAGTCTTTTCAATCTGTGAATATGATATGTCTCACTCACCACACGTTTAGGTGTTCTTTAATTTCTTTCATCAGTATTTTAGCACACAGATCTGGTACATGTTCCACTAAGGACATGACTTAAGTATTTCCTTTTCTTTGGAGCAATTTTAAATAGAATTGTGTTTTTAATTTTGTTCATTTTTATTATATACAGGTATGATTTACTTTTGTGTATTGATTTTGAATTCTGTGACCTTCTTGAACTCACTTCTGAGTTGAAAAAAAGTTTGCTTTGTTAAAAATTCAGTGGGATTCTCTCTGTAGACAATAATAACATCTCCAAATAGGCACAATGTAAATTTTTTGTTCCCAATCTGCATAACTTTTATTTATCTTTATTGACTTATTATTGCAGTAGTTAGACATATGACTTGAGTACAAGTGATAAAAGCAGACAATCTTGCCTTGTTCCTCATCTTAAATGGAAATAAATCAGTTTTCTCTATTAATTATAATGATAAATATAAGCTTCCCCCCCTTAAATGCTCTTTATTAAAATTGATATCATTAACCTGTATTCCTAACCTGTTGAGAATTTTATCATAATGGAGTTAGAAACGAAATTGGATTCCATTACTATAATAAATCAAATAGAGACATTTATCATAAATAGAATTCAGTATAAATGGGATTTTAAATAAAATTGAATGTTACTTTTGTTAATCTTGCTAAAGATTTATCAATTTTATTGATTTATAAATTGAATTTGTGAGATACTTTTCCTTTATTAATTAATATTATTGTGTGATATTTCTTGTTTATCCTCTTAATAGGGTAAATTACATTGATTTATTTTCAAATGTTGAACCAACCTTAAATACCTGGAATAAATCCCACTTGGTCATGGTGTATAATTGTTTTTATAAATTTCTGGAATTCGTTTGCTAATATTTTGTTGAAGTTTTTTCCATTGGTTATGCATATCATCCTATATAATAAAGAGCTAATATGCTAATTAGACCAAACAGCCGAATGATCTTCTGGATGAAGCCGGGGCTGCTAAGGCCGGCCAAGGCTGTGAGGGGCCGCGAGGGCTGAGCCCCTTGCATGAATTTCGTGCATCGGGCCTCTAGTATGTATACAAGTTCTTTGATTAATCTCTTTCAGTCTCCCTACCCTCTCCCTTCTGAGATATGTCAGTCTGTTTCATGTTTCCATGCCTATTTTGTCCTCAGTTTATTATACTTATTAGATTCTACATATAAGTGAGATCATATAATATGTGTTTTTCTCTGACTGGCTTATTTCACTCAGCATAATATTCTCCGGGCCCATTCACACTGCATAGTATTCGATTGTGTAAATGTAGTACAGCATTTGTATCCACTCATCTACTGATGGGCGCTTGGGCTGTTTCCTGATCTTAGCTGTTGTAACTAGTACTGCTATGAATATAGGGGTGCATATTTTTTTCTGATTGGTATTTTGTGATTCTTATATATTCCCAGAAGTGGGATCTCTGGGTCAAATGGTAGTTCCATTTCTATTTTTTTTTTTTTTTACTAAATTTTATACAGTTTTCCATAATGGCTGCCCCAATCTGCATTCCCCACTAGCAGTGTACTAGGGTTCCCTTTTCTCCACATCCTCGCCAGTACTTGTTGTTTGTTGATTTATTGATAGCCATTCTGGCAGGTGTGAGGTGATATCTCACTGTAGTTTTAATTTGCATCTCTCTAATGATTAGTGAGATTGTATACTCCAAGCAAAATGGAATCTGTGAAGAGGCAAATCTATGTATCAGAGTCGACCACTGGGCATGACAAGTTCTTTACTCAGCAATACTCACTGAGCTTCATTGCACAGTGAAAATTAGAAAGAAAAGGTACATTTCTTTGTCTAATGATATTTTTTAAACCTCATCTGTGGACATTGATTTTAGAGAGAGAGGAAAGGAGAGAGAGAGAGAGAGAGAGAGAGAGAGAGAGAGAGAGAGAGAGAGAGAAAGAGAGAGAGAGAGAGAGAGAGAGAGAGAGAGAGAGAGGAGAAATGTCAATTGATTGCCTCCTGACTGGGGATCAAACCTACAACCTGAGTATGTGCCCTGACTGGGAATTGAACCCACAACCCTTACAGAGCATGGGACCATGCTCCAACCAACTGAGCCACATCAGCCAGGCCAGGGTGTCTAATGATATTTCTAATGACTACGTTGACTTTAAGCATGTTTTACAGTCATCTCCTTCAAATATACATAAAGTTAGGTTACTTACTTGCCACTTCACATAAATTATGCACAGTTGTCAAATATGCTAGTTGTTATTAGAGACATAGCTAAAAAATGTAATAAAAGAAAATAAGTTCCTCTCATTCAGGAAGTTCAATGATAAAATTAAGCTGCTTGCTCACAGTTAAGTCAGGGAACATGGATTTGGATTTCCTCTGCTATGTCACTTAAATATTTCTTTTATCTATGAAAATATTCAGGAAAATCACTACAGCAAATCATTTAGGGCACTTGTTGGTGGTTTGTGTTAATACAATCAAGAACTTGGTTGGTAAACTTTGGCTTAGATTCTGCTTTTAAAAATTGAGATAAAATCTACCTCTTTTAGGAGTTCAGCAGCAGCAGCTTTTTATGACCCTTTATGTCCATCCTGACATCCTGACACTGTGCCACACGTAGGACTTGCAGTTTCAGTGGGTTTGGGAGGCCCAAGAGGACTGTAGCAAGAAGGACTTGGCCCTGGTCTCATGAAAATCCTCACACAGATCCAGGCCAGTAACTTGACACAGGGGTGACTTTTGGCCATCCATGACCTCATCCAACCCTGTCCTCTCATTTGTAAGTTGAGTGTAGTAAAATATGACCCTCACGTATGTCCTAAACATTGAACAGGGCAGCTTATCTCAAGTTCCTGATACAGATCTGAAGTCAGAATCTGATAAGTAAGCAGAAGTTACAGACACAAAAACAGTAGGCATCTGGCAATGTCTCTTGTATAGATTCAGGAATGTCTTCCTTGAGTTTGAGTGGGATTTGCAGAGCCAGAATCTCTTCCGGGCTGAGAAGCCCTTCCTTTGGATAAATTTGTTTACCAGACAAGAAATAGGCAGCCTTTTCTTCTATTTCCTCTCCTCGCCATGCAGCACTCTGTTATTTTTCTCTTTAAAGGTATGAACAATTAAACACAAAAGTTACTCTTTCGGAAGTGTTGAAAATACTGCTGAAAGACTATTTCAATCCTAGTTCTTAAAAATAATAATAAATATGGCTTTGCTTGACTCATATTTAAAGAAGTTACTTAATTTTTTCTATTAATTTTTCCATTAGATTTTTATTAGATGTGAATAATTAATAAGTACAGCTACTGTGTTTTATATAGTCTTTAAAGTGTAATAGAGAGCTTTTTTTTTAGTCCCTCAAGCATAAATTTTATTATGAAGCATCTGACATTATCTTGCCATTAAACAGGAAATGAGCAATAGTATTCAAGCCACTATAGTTACAAAACTTGGAACAATTTAAGATTCACGGTGGGGAGGGAATAGTTACAGAATAGCTAGTTTCCGCAGAGGGCTTCCTGTGCTGATGAATTTACACTAAGAGTAAATCCATGCATTTACTGTAGACATGACATGCAAACATGGTGGGTGAGTCCTCAGTTCAAATCAGTGAGTATTCACCGACTATCTATTGTACATTCTATGCGACAATTGGCTATAATAATGTCATAGTTTTCAGAGGTAGTTCATTTCTCCTTAGTACTGCACAATCAGATATTGGAGTATAAACTCATTCATTCATTCAATGTTCATTAAGTACCTATTATGTACGAGGAAAATACAATTACATGTTGTTATACTGAATGCATTTTAATATTCAGGGAGGTTTTGATTCGTTGGCAAATCTGAGAGTATTCACTGTCCTCCTGACAATATCTTCTAGTGTCCGCCTTCCAAAACTTTACTATCATCCTTGGGTGCCAACAACACTATAAGCAAGTAGGTTCACCCACCCGTCCCTGGGAGGATATATGGCCTTACCCTTCTGTCAGCCCTGCACAGCTATGCATATGCCCTTTCCAACTCTTCTAATCATGTAAAGAGGAAGCACGATGGTGATCATCTTAAAAGTGGGCCAGGCTGTCTTACATTTTTATAAATAAAATATTTCATCTTAACAATTATAGTAACATTACATTGAAGATAGCATGGTGGTAAATAGAATATTGTCAACTTCTACTGAATTCTACAGAGTGTGCCAAAACCGGTTTGGCTCAGTGGATAGAGCGTCGGCCTGCGGACTGAAAGGTCCCAGGTTCGATTCCGGTCAAGGGCATGTACCTTGGTTGCAGGCACATCCCCAGTAGGAGATGTGCAGGAGGCAGCTGATCGATGTTTCTCTCTCATCGATGTTTCTAACTCTCTATCCCTCTCCCTTCCTCTCTGTAAAAAATCAATAAAATATATTTTAAAAAAAATTCTACAGAGTGATATGGTCTTGAAGGCGGGGGAAGCATTTATTTTGGTAATCTTGAAAATCTTTACATTGGGACTGCCCATTAAGCATGTACGCTCCTTATATGAGTTATTGAATATTCCGTGTTAAATATGTCCACTGGGTATTCTGTAGATGTTTATAATCTATATCCAAACTAGAACTTGGGGGATTCATCTCTTGTATTTTGCAGTTGGAAGTATTTTGCAAACTTAATTTAAAACTGCAAGAAATAAGATCTCTTCCTAGCAAATCCAAAACCATGCTGCTCTAGGAAATGCAGGATTTCACTAATTACAGAGAAATTCTAGTAACACTTGTAGCATTTTTTGGACTTAGAGGGAATTCCTAGAGGAACTTCCTACAATTTGGTAACCTATTGCTTATATGCAGACTGCTGTTCAGGAAATAAATCCTACAAGAACACTGCTCCTGTCAGTTGGTATAACAGAGACAAAGACAATGTTTACATAGCACAGTGTTTGTCTTTATTGCTATGATTCACCACATGCCGTGAACCCGTTCTTACACTTTCCCTTGCCCCAGTCTCTACAGTCCCACCTGTCCCCTTTGGAAATGTTCTTGGTGAGGAGCACTTCCCTGGCGTATCTGATACAGTCCACCTGGCATTTCCTCCTCGCAAAGCACTATCCAATAGAATTGACCTTGCAAGCTTCACCAAGAAAAAGCCGGAGCCAAACTGTCAGGCATGCTTGCAGGTCATGGCACCAGTGCTAATGTGAGGGTTTCAAAGACACCCTGACGTAGGGCTCTCAGCCTGGAATGCAGCCAAATAATTCTTAATCCATATAATTAAAACCGCAGCATAAATGACTGAAAAGGGCCAATTCAGCAGAGGTATTAAGAAAATACTCCACTGCGCTGCAAAATCAAATGAGGTTTCACTTCCTGTGAGACTGGAATTATTAGCCTTTGGTGACTTCTGCCTCTGCTTTCGTAGGCATTTGGAGGGCCTGGGACGCGGCAGAAACTTCCCACAGCTTCCTGCGGCCTTGAGAAGCTGATGTAGAAGGGCTTCTTCCTCTAGGGAATTGCCAGCTTCCCGGCATGACCTGCTCAGTATGCTGGCCTGTCCAATGGCACGGAAATATCTTGGGATCACTTTCTAAAGCATTAGAGTGAAATTAAGTCTGTCATTATTGCGCTTTTACAGTTTTACGTTTAATATTGGGCTGTTGCTACTGACACAGAGAAGAAAGAGGTCATGATATGTCCTCCACGGGCTTACAGTGTGGGCAGATGTGCAGAGAAGCAACTAGAAGGTTGTTCATATGTGTGTATTCTGTGCTTTGCAGGTTCATGCTCCCTTCTGCTACTGAAGAACTTTGTTTTCCTGAAATAGGCTTCCCACCTGTAATCCCAAGGGATTCTGGAGATTCTTGGGGTGTCCCAGGTGCTGGGGCATGCTCCCTTCATTCCGGCACCCAGCCTTTCTCACCCACCATGCCCAGCTCAGCTGCTCTGCCAGGCCCTAGGATGGCAGGCCCTCCAGGCCCTCAGAGTGCTCAGGTGGGTGGTTTGGCCTCTGTGAGACACACCCAGGGTTTTTTCTTAAAATGAGGTGCACCACAGAGCCATCCTTTAAGTCCCTATTTATCACCTCACAGCAGGGTCTGCTCTGTAAGCAGCTCTGAGCCCTTATGTTGCGGTTTTAACTATATGGATTAAGAATTATTTGGCTGCATTCCAGGGGCTTGATGGTCAGGATACAAATGAAAGTGAAGATACCAGTGAGGAGCCTGAGCAGGGGAACAGCTAGTTTCCTAAACTCTTACGAGCTGAACATGGGTATTAACTTTTCTAGCCCTCCCACCTTCCCAGCAGCAAACAGGCAGCGCAGACGAACTGGGAGACTTGGGAGGGTTGGGAAAAAGACCGAGTGCCTAGGCTTGTGCCAGACCCTGGGACCGCAGAGGCCTAGCTGCTAATTTGGGGGAGTTGTGCCTACATCAGGGGGATATGCACCTTCCACTTCACTTTGTACCCGTCTCCATCTCTAGCCCCCATCCTGCTGTGCTCCCTATTGGATGTACCCCAAAGCCAGCGGGCACACATGTGGCAGAGAGCAGGTGGGGGTTAGGGACTGAGGATGGATTTTTTAAGAGCCAACCAGAAGATCAGGCACAAATACCATAAAGGTAGGTGCTCTCCTAGCCCATGGCCCTCATTCTGGAGGAAAGTGAAGCTTTAGAGTCAAGGAGTAGAACCAGAAAAAAAGCTTCCCGGCTTCAGAGCCTGGGATTCTAATCACACACCCTAGACTGAGCACCCTCCCCTTTCCCCAGAGGCCCCGTCCGGTTACTGGCCCAGCTTTGGGGCCTAACTTTTCTCCTCAGTATGGAATGTTCCTCTGAAGACTCCTGGATTTCTCATGAAAGCAGACATCTGTGGGCCCATAGTGCTCAGCCAGGTGTGCTGGCATCTCTGGGGCAGGCACATGTGGTTCCACAGGGCCCTCCCCTTGAGACACTCGAAGTCCATGGAAGAATGGACCCAGAATAACATCAAAACTAAAAAAGCGAAAGTGCTAAGATGGAGTGAAAATCCCCTCTCCTTTTCCTGCCATCCTCCCCCCCTCCTACCCAATGACATGAGAGTCTTTCCAAAACAGATCCCTGGCTCTGTCTGTCCCGTGGTTAAAATTCCCCTATGCCTCCTCAAACTCCCCGGCAAGCACACAGGACTCAACTTGCCTCTCTCCTCAACCGTTTTTCCTGGCGGCATCCTATTCAGAGTCCGCTCTCCAACCATGCTGAACCATCTTCATTCTCTAGAAAATGAAACCTCCTCTGTACCTCTGTACCTCTGTGTGGGTTACCCGCTGCCTGTGATGTGGGTCCTCACCACAAAGACCACACACACCCTTCCTTCAAGACTCAATTCTAACGTCAGCTCTTCTGCCTTCCTTGCTCCTCTCCAGGTAGGTTAACACTCTCCCCTTCCATGTTTCCTTAAGTGCTTGCACTGACACCATGATAGCCCGTACTTACTTTTATCTGTGCTCTCCCACCCAGCCCAGGAAGAGCACATTTTGTGTGTTCAATAATCAGCCTACTGTTCACACACTGAAGAAAGGGGGGAAACCTACATTAATCCATAAGTATTGATACTTACTAGTTCACTTAACCTAGATTTCATAATTTTTAAATTTTAAGTCTGTGGAGGACCTGAATAAACATATTTTTCAAAGAGGACATACAAATGACCAACAGGTATGTAATAAAGTGCCCAACATCACTAATTATCAGGGCAATGTGAATCAAATCCACAATGAGATATCATCTCACACTTTTTAGAATGATTATTATCAAAAGGATAAGAAGTAACACGTGTTGAAGGGAATGTAGAGAAAAGGGAACCCTTGTGCACTGTTGGTGGAAATGTAAGTTGGTTCAGCTACTATGGGAAACAGTATGCGGTTCCTCAAAATGTTAAAAATAGAACTCCATATATTCCAGCAATTTCACTCCTGGGTATATATCCAAAAGAAATGAAATCACAATCTCAAAGAGAGATCTGTATTCTAATGTTCACTGCAGAATTATTTACAACTAGAGGCCCGGTGCACAAAATTTGTGCATGGGGGGTCCCTAAGCCCGGCCTGCACCCTCTCCAATCCGGGACCCCTGTGGGATTGGGCCTAAACTGGCAGTCAGACATCCCTCTCGCAATCCGGGACCGCTGGCTCCTAACTGCTCACTGCCTGCCTGCTTGATCACCCCTAACCACTCTGCCTGCCTGCCTGCCTGATGCCCCTAACTATTCCCCTGCCTGCCTGGTCGCCCCTAAATGCCCTCCCCTGCCAGCCCGATCTCCACTAACCGCCTCTGCCTCAACCCCCGCCACTGTGGCTTTGTCCAGAAGGAGGTCCAGAAGGATGTCCAGAAGATGCCTGGTCTAATTAGCATATTACCCTTTTATTAGTATAGATAGGCAATAAATACATAGTTGAGGTAAATGAGTAGGATAAAAGGAAGCACCTATGAATAAATGCTAGTTGTCAGGAGGGAGGTGTGGTGTCCATAGCCTTGGTGTCCTTCCCCCCAGACAGGGGGACAGAATGGGAAAGGACAACCTGGCCAGGAGGCGTGGTGTTCAGGGTAGGGTGTCTGCAATCGCCGAGCCATGTGGGGAGAAACAAGGGGCAGGCTGAGTGGTATCCCAGTGAGGCTTGACCTTTGTGTTGTCCTTTAAGGTATTTCTAACCTGATTCTGCCTCCTCAGCTGGATGTCAAAGCCACTTAAAGACACACGATGAGGATGAAATAGTCTAAGACCAGACCAAGGGCAGGGGCAGGTGCTGCGAGGTGGTTCGGGCCAGGCAGGACACCACACCAGGCAGGCTGAAGAGTGTAGCTATGGCAGGATGGCAGATGCTGGGGCAGTGGCATGGTTCTGGTTTGGTGGGTCTTAAAGAGGAGAAACACAGGGTGACTACCAGGGCCCACGGCAGACGGAGGAGCGGCAAGGTGGTTTTTGCCAAGTGGTACCTCATCACTGAGCAGAAGGATATCCACCAGGTGAAGGCCATGGCTGACCGCCCTTGTGGAAGAGGTGGCGTGGTTCTGGCCAAGCAGGCATCAGAATGAATGAGGACAAGCACCTGGTGATGGGCGTCAGGCAGTGGAAATGCCAAAAAAATTGTGAAAGTAAATATCTCATATTGAGGCTGTTATACGTGAAGTGACGGTGAAAATGTAGGACACAGAATAACTTCTCCTTGGCCTCCTACTCCTATCACAGTCCAGCAG
Source organism: Myotis lucifugus (assembly GCF_000147115.1). NCBI lineage: Eukaryota > Metazoa > Chordata > Mammalia > Chiroptera > Vespertilionidae > Myotis > Myotis lucifugus. Next base: position 2,437,023 of record NW_005871075.1, read on the forward strand.
GCACTGAAGCGCTTGTGATGTAACAGAGAAAGTTGTGGGGAGGGGCGGGAGAACACAGGAGTGGGAGCGGGGAGGGATGTTCTCTGTGTTTTTTCTCCTATGGGGCTCATGTTGTGTATCATATGACATGCAGGAGTTTCAGAACCAAGAACCATGTAGATCAGCAAAAATATTTGAGTCATCTCTTGTTTATGTAGAGTTAATAGCCTAAGCACATTTTATTTTATTTTTTTAAATATATTTTATTGATTTTTCACAGAGAGGAAGGGAGAGAGACAGAGAGTTAGAAACATCGATGAGAGAGAAACATCGATCAGCTGCCTACTGCACATCTCCCACTGGGGATGTGCCCGCAACCCAGATACATGCCCTTGGCCGGAATCGAACCTGGGACCCTTCAGTCCGCAGGCCGACGCTCTATCCACTGAGCCAAACCGGTTTCGGCAGCCTAAGCACATTTTAAGAATTAAAATAGAATCAATGGTTCAGAGACCTCTCAGTTGTTTTACTATATCTAAAAGTGTCTGCTCCTTTTTACCTATTAAAAGAAGAGTTAAGGCTCCAAGGTTTGTTTGGCCTGGGAGAATAAGAATTGCCTTAGTTGAAAAGTAGAAGACTATGAAGGGAGCAGACACTGGAGAAAGGGAGGAGAAGAATCAGGAGTTTGGCTTTGGACATGTTAAGTTTGAGTTATCTATAGACACCTACTATAGGTTGAATTTTGTCCCTCAGAAATGCATATGTTGAAGTCCTAATCCCTACTACCTCAAAATGTGACCTGATTTGGAAATAGAGTTATTGCTGATATAATTAGTTAAGATGAGGGACTTCAAGTCAAGATGGCAGAGTATGTAAATGCTGTGCTTGCCTTCTCCCGTCATCACATCAAAATTAAAACTAAATTATAGAACAACCACCCTTTAGAACCATCTTTAGAAGACTAGCTGAATGGAACTCCTACATCTAAGGATAAAAAAAGAAGCTACCGTGAAACTGGTAGGAGTTGTGAAGCTGCAAAAAGAGCTGGTCCCACATCCATGTGGGCAGTTAAGAATTGGGATGGATATCTAAGCTGTGGAGGTCCCCACTAAAAAGAGAGGGCCCTACACCTGGCTCCCCAGTGCACCAGTGCCAAGAATAGGAGTCCCCACAACAACTGGCTGTGAAAATCAGCAGGAACTCGGCCCTGGTGAGATGGGGAGCTGCTGGAAACTTAGATGTCCTCTAAGGCTGGAACACAGAATCAGTCGCTTGCAAATATCTTCCCTGAGCTCCAGGGAAGGAACATCAGCTTGAAAGCATGGGGACATTTGGGGTAGAACTGAATTGTCTGACTTCGGGACAAAGGCTGGAGGGACAGCTCTTTGGGGGCTAAAGTGCCCACAGGTGCCATTGTTTCTTTGTGGAGCTCTAACCCCACACAGCCTGCAGGCAGAGGCAGGCACCAGATCTGAGTCACTATCAACCTGGCTAATACCCTATCTCACTACCCTGGTGAACCCAAGACACATAACTTGCACACTGGCCTAAACCTCTTTCAGCAGCTGTCACTCAAAAGTGACCAGCCTCCATCCATGTAGACTGTTCTAAAATCTCTCAAAGTTCCACAAATTCCAAACCAACAGTGACTGGTCTCAGTACACCCTGTATCGCTTGCTAAGTGACACCAAGGCAAGCACTAACGGCAGCCAACCTGGATTCACGGTACAGCCTTTTTGGCACCTACAAGCCAAGTACAGGCAGCTACCAACCAAAGATCACTTTGTAGCTTCTACCTGATGGCCCCAGGGTGCACAGGGGCAGTGGCTGACCTTGGCCAGCACCTAAGCCCCTCCCAAGTGGCCCCAGAACCAACACACTGGTGGCCAGCTCTAGACCACACCAGAACACCAGCCAGTTAGCACCACCAGAGGGTGGGCTTGGCAGGCACCCGATCATTGATAAAGCAAACCCCACACTGCGGGGTCAGCCCACACACCACAATTGAATCTACAAACAAAATGAACAAGCAGAACAGAAACAGACTCATTGATACAGAGAACTTTTTGTTGGTTGCCAGATGGGAGGGGGATTAGGGTGAAAAGGGTGAGGGCATAAAGAAGTAAAAATTGGTTATTACAGAATAGTCATGGGATGTAAAGTACAGCATTGGGAATATATCAATAATATTCTAATAACTAGGCATGGCACTGGATGGGTGTGGGAATTATTGGGGTGGTCACTGAGGTAAACACCTGAAACTAATATGATGATGTATGTCAATTGTAATTGAAAATTTAAAAAATGATTTAAAAAAGAAAAAAATGTCAGAAGGGCCCTAACCAGTTTGGCTCAGTGGATAGAGCGTCGGCCTGCGGACTGACGGGTCCCAGGTTCGATTCCAGTCAAGGGCATGTACGTTGGTTGCGAGCACATCCCCAGTAGGGGGTGTGCAGGGAGGCAGCTGATCGATGTTTCTCTCTCATTGATGTTTCTAACTCTCTATCCCTCTCCCTTCTTCTCTGTAAAAAAATCAATAAAATATATATTTAAAAAAATGTCAGAAGGTAAATGTATCCACTGAAGGAAATATATAGGAGTCATAAAAGTGATCCTTTCCTTTGCACCAAGGGAAGGATCACTTCATTCCAGTATGGTGGAACGAAGCAGCTTCTGCCCATCAACCTGCCAGGGGTTGATGACGCCAGGGGTCACTATCCCCTCCCTATCTTCCACACCCATCAGGAAGCACCTATGACATATAGGTAAACATCTGGGATCTGGGACAGAACATTAACAGTTCAAATTTAAAGATGTAGCCCTGGCCAGGAGTTCAGTTGATGGAAGCATTGACAGGTACACCAAGAAAGGTTTCAGGTCCAATTTCCCATACCTCAGTTGCAGGTTTGTGCCCTGGTTGGGGAGGCAATCAATCGATGTTCCTCTCTCACATCAGTGTTTCTGTCTCTCCCCCTTCTGCTGTCTCTAAAATCAATTAAGAAACATATCCTTGGGTGAGGATTTAAAAAAATTAAAGATGTATGTAAGACTACTTAGATCAAGATTAAACTTTCATATCTGAGAGGTGATTTTTAAGTTAACAAAAATGAAGGAGTGGATAAAGAAGAGGTTTACTCAGCCAACCACAGATTGCTTTCTTTCTGTGCCTCAGAAATCATAGAAGATTTTTATTCATGATAGACCCTCTAGTACAGAGGTTCTCAACCTGTGGGTCGTGACCCCTTTGGGGGTCGAACGACCCTTTCACAGGGGTCATCTAAGACCATCGGAAAACACATATATAATTACATATTGTTTTTGTGATTAATCACTATGCTTTAATTATGTTCAATTTGTAACAATGAAATTGGGGGTCACCACAACATGAGGAGCTGTATTAAAGGGTCACGACATTAGGAAGGTTGAGAAGCACTGCTCTAGTAGCTACCTCAATCTTGGCAGGGCATGGAGCAGAAGCTGTGGATGCCTGTGCTGCCCCTGTCATCTCAGCCGACCCAGGCTCACTGAGAGAACTGGCAGCTGCCCAGGCCGGCCTTGCAGGGAAGTAACACCCAGCAGGATGCTCAACAAATTAGAAAAGAGAGTCTGGAAATAAATATTCCAGCTTTCTCGCCCCTCAAAGGGACAGCTCTGAATTGTGGATCCCAGCATCTGCACTGAGTTGGGTCCTAGGGGTCCACAGGAGTCGCCCTTCATTTTTTACTATCCTGTCTTTCCTTTCTTGATTTCCTACTCCTTCCAAGCATTTCATTTTGGATCCCATCCTAAGTAAACTACATGCATTTAAGTCTGTGTCTCAGGGTCTGCTTCTGGGGGACCCCAAACTAAGGCAGTACATCTGACATATTGTCAACTGTTTGCTGCCTCCAGGGCAGTGCCATTTGTTAGAGCAGGGACAAGAGAGAGCTCTGTTTTAACTTGTTGGCTCAGTATTCCACATTTTCTCTCTGCTCCATGGCAACTTTAAAAAAAAAAGGTTGATTGACTTGGGTGAAGCAATAATACTCTATTAAAGGATGTTTATATTGAGTTTAGATTTAATTTTAGTTTGAGTGCTCCATCTTTAAACAAAATAGCAGCTGAAAATTTTCCAAATGGAATGTTTTCAATAATTTGTAAACTATATTTTACAAATGCAGTTTGCAAAGGAATTTGCTACATAGACAGAGGTCTCTTTGGTTAACTTGTTAAAGCGTGGAGTTCACTAAACCACTACATAAGATCAATAAAATTGAAGCCCCCACACGTTTCCATGCAAATAGCTGCCATGTATATCCACCAACTATCATTCAGTCTAAGAGTGATTATCCCAAAAAGCAGGTGCTGGACTAAAGAGACTGAAGGAAATATGTCAAAACCATCATTCATTCATCCAGGTTTTCCTTTATTAATAGGATATTTATTAGACATTGAGTTTATTAAAGGTATGTGTTTTATTCAAATTGTGGGGAAGATTGTGTAACATAATTTTGAGGACTCGCTGGTTTAAGTTTCGATTTATATTCTGTGTGTTTTGCTTTTCTTATTTTCTGACCCAGCGCTAAGTCAAATTGGAGGAAAGATGATGTTATAATTAGTCTCTGCACTAGAAAAAGGAAGGACTGGGTAGCCCATAAGATAGTGGAAGGGGATGAAAAGTAAACTGTTTGGGGTCTGAGTATACCTGAGGACAGACTCTTTCCACTGCTGAGGTTTCTTTTTTCTTTTTCTTTCTTTGTGTGTATGGCATGTTTGTGTTTTAGGATGAGAAGATAGAAAAAACAATATACAAGTTTTGGACTGGAGCTAAGGGTACAGTTCAGAGTCCAAAATGGAAAAGTGAAGGAGTGAATGCTAGAGAGAGGGGGCTTTGTTCTGGAGAGTGCAGAGCTGCTGGGCTTAGCTCTGCTGGGCTCCCCATGGCTCTTCAGGACTAAGTTCCCACTCGTGTTTCTTTCTCCAAGAGAGCTGTCGTCCCACGTGATGAAGTATTACAGAATAGATGGGGGTGTCGTCTAAGTGCCATTCCACACTTTTTCTCTTCCTTTAAGAAAGTTCCTTATTGTATGTGTTAGGGGAAGGGTGTATGTGCTAAGGGCCAAAGCAGGGAAGTCTTCCTATGAATGTGGGATGTGATCTAAACCAGGTGGATCTAAGACTGGGCATTTCCCTGACCTGACCGTATGTATTGATGTGATTTCATTGCATGAGAAAATTCACTCTGACTCTAAGGTCCCCTGGCATGGAGTGAAGCACAAAGTTTTCCTTGTGATATGAAACGCTGAAAGTCACAGAGACTAGAGTCTGCTCCACTTCTAACAAGAATGCAGACCCTGTAGCACGGGATTTATGGGCTCATTCAATTCATTTATCCTACTTTTCATTCCGCCATTTCTTCTCCATTACTTATTTTTAAAAATATTGTACTATATAATTTTGTATATCACTTGAGAATAGAAATATATTCAGATAGCATTTAGGACGGCTTTAAATTCCATAAAACCTAGTATACTAACAAAGAGCTTTAAATGATGGCAGGGAAGAATTAAGTTAGATATTAAGAAGAATTTACTGGCTATCAAGGTTGTTAAATAGCTTGCCAAGGAGTCTTGTCTCTGTGGACATTTTAATGGTAACCCACTTTCTGAAGCAATTTAGTTGGAGTCCTGTTTATAGAGAGAGGGATATGCTCTGCTTTTCCAAGATGAGAGCATTAGACACTCAAATCACTGAGCTTCTTTCCTTTGTGACTAAAAGGGTCAGGAGCTGCCAAACCTCCGAGGTTAAGGGGAGGAATAATAAATTTAAAAAAAGAAAGAAAGAAAACAACAACAAAAACTTTTGCCCGTTCCTTTCAGATAAATTATCACAAAGGAAGCTCTCCTGTGGAACTTATGGCCAGTCTTGTAGAATGCAGTAATCTACTTATTTAGATATTTAAAGCTAAAACCACCCTCTTACAGTCACTCCAGGTCCTCTTAGCCAAGTGGATGGACAACATACACACATGCACAGCTGCTCTGCAGGTCTTGACATCAGACTGGCCTGGGAGATGCAGCCCAACCATATCACAGGGCAACCTTGTCCTTAGTGGGACAAGCCGCGCTGTGCCTCAGTGAGCGAGTGCGGGTCGGAATGGCATTGCGGGGAACAGCAAGTGATCCTCAGATCTGCTAGAGGCCATTGCAAGTCGGCAGGAGCCGTTTATTTTCTTTGCTCCAAACCAGGCCGATGGAGCTATCACCTCTTTGAAGGTCCCCAGCTGTGGCTTCCAGGGAACGAGAACTCTGAAAAGTCTTGCATTAGCAATTACATGTTTGGCTGGGAAGTGAGGCATATCAGTTCCACTCATGACTCATAGACTAGAACAATGAGATCTTTTCAACCATCCAACAGTGTCAGAAGTGCCATGCTACGAGGGGAAAGAACTAAAAATAATTAAGAACGGTGCTAATGATTCTCTCTCTCTCTCTCTCTCTCTCTCTCTCTCTCTCTCTCTCTCTCCCTTTCTCTCTCTCTCTCATTTTCACTCTCTCTCATTTTCTCTTTTTATGAAATGAGAATTAGTCAAAATTATTGGGTACCTGTTACTATGAGAATGTTTTCTTCTCTGACTTCAAGAAAGATAATAAATATCTGTTGATAATGCAGAGTGCTTAGAGTGTCTAAATAATTTATTTAAAGAAAAATATATGATTTACAATGTCAATTGGACATGAGCAATATATAAAAGAATGTCAACATTTTTATTCCTGTGCATTTTTCCTTTTAAAGATCAATAAGGAAGTCTTTCAGTTCTAAGGAAAAGATCTGATTTGGCTTTCACTGATTTGATTCCTTTTTTAGTGCTAAACTAGACAACATTCCAAGAGGTTGTAATAACTGAACTATGGGAACAAATGGAAAGAATAGACAGTTGTTCTATCAAGTGTTGTGCAAATCTAGGCTCTAGCATGATGTCCACCAGGCAGGCATGACACATCTTGTTGCCTTTGGTACAAGGAACAGGTTGTAGGTTAACTGGAGAATGTCGCAGCATCCATATTATAAAAAACTACAAGTATTTTAAAGATTTAACTCTTTGGGCTGTGTTTGTAAAGCAGTATTGTTAAACGTGGAGTGGAAAATAAACCCTATTTATATGAGTCATTAAGGCTCAAATATAAGTGATGAGCATACACCTGAGTTCTTTCACTTGGGAATATGTAAGAGGTTTTAATTTTCTTCAACTTTCTCAGAGAACAACTGCTACATAGCACAAAGCTGCTATGTCCAGGATCGGTACAGTTTTCCCTCTTTGGTTCAGATTCATAGAGTGAACATGAACTCCTTGATTTAATTCAGTTAAATAAACATTTTGGGGATCATCAGCTATAAGACCTGCATTCACTGTTAAGGAAAGTAAAAATTATAGGTTTTATTCATAAGGAGTTAAGTATATCTTGAGAGAGACAAGATTTGTGTATAACCATTTAATAAAGCGGAGTATATTTAAATTAATATTAAATTAAGATTTTTTTAGGAATTCTGACTTTTCAGCAATGAAGGGTAAGATCTGAAAGAGGCTTGATTGGTTGTGACAATGCGACAGCAAAACAGATATGTGTAGGGAGGTCTTTTGAGCATTTGAAATTCATTCCAGGCGACTCACTGGACAATTGGGTTGCACAACACAATTATAAAACTAGCTTCGAAATGTATTATTTTACCTATTTTAGGTCTTAGGATTTGAGTTTGCATGAGAGCCTTCGGTTATTCAGATCACTTAACTTTTTTTAGCTTTTATTTTCAGCATATTCTGTAGCTGCGTATGTACTTTCTCAAAGTCATGCTTTCATATTAATTGCATTAATACAAATTTTGCACTAATTAACCCAAGTTTTAAAAAATCTTATATTTTATAAGTCTGAAATGTTAATGCCTAATCAAAGGTAATTCAGAGATAGTTGTCCATGATTTAATATAAATTTAACTGAGTTAAAAATAAGATATACTAGTCAAATTAATATTAACTGCACATGTATAGATTATACTTTACTGATATTAAATGTAGTAATATGAAAGTTAATTGAAGAGTTAAAAGATACGATAAAAGTTAATATAATTATTTTGACACTGGAAATTTTCTTTTCTTCTTCTTGAGTTATGAGAGATCTAGATTGATTTCTTTCTATTTAAACAATCTTAACTCCTTGAGGTAACAGAATTATAAAACAAAAGTGAGAATCAAAGTGTAAGGGAATGAAGTTTAAAAAGGTAGACCAGGCACATGCTTTTACTCGCAGTTCCTCCTGAGACCCCACTGTACTGTAGGCAGGGGAGGGGGATTAATAAAGCTGTAATAGAAAAAATAATAGGAGAGGTCAGGACATGGGTCTTGGGGCAAATAAGCTCATCTATAAACAAGAGATCAAAGTGGGTGGGAGTGGGAAGGCAGAACAGCCTCACAGTATTATCTAAAGGGGCTGGAGAAACCTGGACTTCAAGTCAGCAGGTGCAGGGAGGGTGAGAACCCAGTGGGTGGGAAAGCAACTGAGGGCCGTGACATGCAATTCCCACTCTGATTGAGATTACCTGGCTCTCATCATAGAATACAACACTCTCAAGACCATGATCATTGCCATTGTTAAAGAGAGAGAGAGAGAGAGAGAGAGAGAGAGAGAGAGAGAGAGAGAGTTAGTTCTTGGCCTTTTTTTCTCTCATATTTTTCTATCACAGAGACAATAAATCTTTGCCACATGTCTAGTTTTAATGAAAGAAAAAAGAAACTTCAGGGCAAGAAGAAACTTCAGGGCAAGATGGAACTATTGAGAGAGAAAAATACAGTAATGTTTAACTTTTTCCCCCCATTACAGTAGGAATCAAGTGCCTCTCTTTGGAAGTCAGTCCAGAATGAATTTTAGCAAAATTATAAAATTTGGCCCAGGAATGTAGAGTGTTTGGAAGAGGCAGCGTTTCATGCTCAAAAAGTATCTTGAAAGACTAGAGAAGGAGGGAGGTAGCTTCCGAAGGGAAGTCCCCAAGAAAGAAAGGAACTTGATAAAATAGAAACTATGATTTGAGGATAGAAAAGCATGCAGTTCTAATCACTAGAACTTTGGATAAAAAACATGTATGAGAAAGTTATTGCTCAAATATGTAGCAAACTAAATGTGAAATGTTCAAGAAATTAACATCAACTTAGAAGAGAGAATACATTTGATCTTGAGGACAGTAAACACAAAATTTGAGGGGAGCAGATGTTGAGACTAGATTCAGTGAAAGAAAGCATTTCTGGCCCACTAGTTTGCTCAGTGAACAGTATTCATACAATCATAATATCCATTCTTTACTAGTTTTCAATCTTTTGAGCCAAACCATTGACAAAGCAGTAAAGATTGGACTGTGATACCAAGTGAATATGAAAGAAAGGGTGTAGTGGTCACAGGGTACATGGGGGGAAAATAGGAAAATTCACATCCTACTCATCCAGAATTTTGGAGGTGGATCAAGAAATATGACCAATAGTTGACAAAAAAGTAAATAGACACATATATACAGGTCATCAGTAGAAGAACTAGCATATACATTTCAAAATTGAGAAGGAGGTTGGAGTGTGATTAAACCAAATTCCCATGTCCCTTTAAATAAATATTATTTGAACTATAAATAAAAAAAAACAGAATAACGCATATATTATCTAGATTTGTGGAGGTAACCATCAGTAGAAATAAGAAAATATAACAACCACAGGAAACATTTAAAATAGTTTGCTTTAACAATAAGATGAGGGGGAAGGGTTGGACAGAACATTGTTATTTTTGAAGTCATTTTTGTACTCTGATTTATTAGATGTGCATACTCAGACTAATTAAAAAACTAAAATTAAGTTTAAAGAACTGCCCTCTCACTTAGTACTGTGTGACCTAAGGAAAGTTACTTAACCTCCCTGTGCCCCAGCTTTCTTACCTGTAATCTGGAGATAAGAATAGTACCTACCTCACAGGGTTGATAGGAACAGAACAGTGCTTGGTACAGAAGCACTAAATCAACCGTAGCTTTAACTTCTACTAGCAACTACTTGTTGGCTAATGGAAAACTACAGCATTTGAGTAATTTGGACACTTTCAGAAATCCCGACACAAACTGAATTTGTCAGTAAAGGAATTGACTTGTTAGTACCAAGTTTTTGCATAAAAGATTCAGAACCACCTCTTTCTGCACTTCTGGCTTTGCGCTCCATCATTCTCAGGCTGGGAGAGAGGTGGCCACAGGGGTTATACATTCACTTCTTGTCACAACAATGTCTAAGGAAGGAGAGAAATCATGGCTCTGTTTTAGCAGAGGGAAGACTTTTCCCAGGAAGTCTCAGCCAAAGAGCACATGGGCCAGTTTTCAGCCCACCCACTGAGGCTGGGAGTCCAGTCAGCTTCCCTGAAGCGCGGGTCTTCGTGGGGGATGGCTGCACATTGACACAGGCATGTCCTGAAGGCAGAGGCTGTATTTTCCTAAATCTATTGATAGCGTATAAAAACGAAAGAAAAGTGTTCATGAAAACTACAATAGAAAGTCTGGGGCAGTAATAACAGGAACCAGTCTAGAAATAACCATATGAGGCCATGGCAGAAGAATGATGTCAGTGATAGGACTGATGCCATGAACATCAGCTTCCCACCTGTTTTCGAGAAAGTGCAACATAAAGCGAAGCCCCAAAACTATTATTGTCATTATTATTATTATTATTTTATCATTATTATTGCTTGCTGCAAATGTGGAAAGCACATTGTGGGACACGCTGCTCGGGACTAGCACCAAGTAACTCGGAGGTCATGCCGGTGCTGCAGGATCAGTGTCATGAAGACGTCTGAATTCCAACTGGCAAATTCTGAGAGAGCAGTCAAACCACCTAGGTTCACTTCTTGGTTGGGCCATTTGCCAGCAGAGCTCCCAGTGCCAGTAGGTTTGTAGGTGTGCCTATTCTCATCAGGCCCTGAGTGCCATTTCTTGGCTTTTTCTACGTGGTTCCTTAGAGAGATGCTGGAGTTTCCAAGATGATCCCGTTACTGGAGAGGAAACAGAAGTAATGGGACCCCGTAAGTACATCTTTACTGGTTTATCTATCTCTGCCTCACCATTTTATTATTGAAGGATGTATTTTGCTCCAGTAAATAATATAATCTCCGTTCAAATGTCAGGTTCCGAATACCAACTAGGTAACCATGGTAACTATCAAAAGAGCTCACAGAAGTTTTTGAATTGGACATTATGATGTGTTTTCCATTGGTTTACAGAGCTCAGCTTCCTGGGCACATCCAGTAGAGTTTTGGGGTGGGCTCTCTGAAGTGAAACAGCAGGGTGCACACGAGGCTGTGAATTAAGAGCTCTAGGCTCATTGCCAGTGGGTTCTAGGCTGGGGGCTAAGACTACTAGTAAAGGTAGTGCTTGAGTAAGGGTTTTATGTTAGAACTCCAAATATTGGTTCTTACAAATGATAAAAGTCTTCTATGGGACTAAAGTCAGTATGGATATCAGTAGATATCAGAAAATCCCAATTCCTCCATCTTTAAATATGTGTTAAAATCGAATACATGAACATATTCTTTGAAGATGAAGCTTCTGTTTTGATAATATGAAGCTAGGATCCTCTGCTGTGTAGAAAAGACATTCAATTACCAAGTGATATTTTTGTTGCTCTATTTTCTCTCCTCTAACTCTTTTCTGCCATGGAGATTCTGATCAGCGTATAATCTATTTTATGATGGGAATAAACAAGAGCTCACCTTAGCACTCTTTGCCTGAAAAATGGCAATGTGGAGGCTTTTCAAAGCAGGGCTTGGAGGGGAAACGACGGTGGGCCCGCATGGACTTTGCAGCTGAGAACGTGACTGCTGATGGGGTTTCCAGCCCAGATTAAGTGCTGCCCTCCCACTGCCCTCCCTGCCCAGACTCTGGTGAAGCCGAGCCTAAGACACTCACTCTGTGGGATAAGGCTGCCCACCTGTCTGCACAGAACTCTCCTATCTGTACTCCACCTCCTGACTCTCCCCTGGGTCACCGTCTCCCCTTTCTGCTGGGAAAACTTTGAATGTGGAACAAGTTTTAAAAAATTAAAGTTCCCCCTTACAATCCTGAAGAGCTGCAAAGATGACGGCTCTAGAGCCACACACGCCCTGAGCGTTTTCTCTGGACTTTTCATACTTGGCACCTTTTCACTGCTCACCTGCAGGGCCAGGATGTTTTTAATAGCTGGGTGTAATATAAATGTCATTTAATATTTTGATAGCGGCTTCAAAAGGAGAAGGTCGGTGTCAGTAGCAGAGAATGCCCATATTTGGCAAAGCCATTGAAAGGAAAAAGCAACATAAAGGCAAATGATTTCAATTCCTTATGGTGTAATAGAATAAGGTGTTTGAACACGACTTTCTAAAGCATGTTATTTATTTTCTAAAATCATTTTGACAGTCTAGTAGAAAACATATTATCTTAAAATAATTCATTTCACTTTCCATATCATGTGCTAGTTTCAGTAAAATACTGTGTGTTAAGATTTTTAATAGCTCAGGAAGTGGGAGGGACAGCACCGTTGTTAAAAGCTCAGGCTACGGAACTTCACAGACCTGAGTTTGGTTCCTGGATCAGCTGTTTACATCTTGTGTGAACATGGGCCAGTTAACCTCTTTACGCGTCAGTTACTTTATCCCTAAATGGGATGATAACAGATGCTATCTTGCTGGGGTTTAGGAAATTAAATGAGATAATATCTATAAATTGTTAAGCACAAATACCAACACATCATAAGCCGCAGTAAATGTGAGGTAATGGTAATGAAATCTATTTTATTTTCCTACCACATCAATAATAACCTGCATATCCAGGGCAATGCTTGATAATGAGGCTCCCATTTCTTTGCCTCTGGAGCAAGTTAGCATCGCAGTCTGCATCTTTCCCTTTCATCTTGTGCCATGCCATACTGCAGCACAGAAAGCCCGGCATGTTTTTCATTTATTTCTGATAGTCTGGAGAGTAAGAATAAAAAGTGAACTGTGCAGTTATGAAAAAGGGCAGGCGCAACTGGATTTAGGGTCATGGACATAAATGACCGACCCCATACAGAAGTAAGCTGTCTGACCCCATCAGCTTGAAACGTCTGTGAGCTTTAATTTCTTCATTTGCAAAAACAGAGGATAAGACCTAGCTTCCCAGGCAAATGAGACCACATACATGAAAGCAGTCAAAATTATAGTTAAAACATGGATTTTTAATAAAAATTGGTCCATCATCTATGAATCCAGCCATCCATGAATCCATCTATGCATTCATTAATTGACTTCTACAATATTTAAGACATAATTAGGGAAGGAGTATCCTATTTTTAGCACTTTGTACCCTTTACACTATCCCTACACAAGTCAGAGACCAAAGCAGGCTGGGGAGACCTGTCAGGGTCAAGGAAATAATAGAGTGGTGTTAGTAATTGTGGTCGGCAGAACAATGGCCTCCAAAGATGTTCACATCCTGGTCCCCAGAACCTGTGAATACGTTGCCTTACACGGCAAAATATTATGTATCTTGGAATGAAGAGATTTTCTGGATTATTCTAACCTAATCATGCCTTTAAAAGCAGAAAGCAGAGAGTCTCCCAGATCCTGTGAGAGAGAAAGATGGGAAACAGAAAAAGAGGAGGGAGGAGGGAGGAATTTGAAGCATGAAAGGGCCTCAACTCACTACTGCTGACTTTGAAGATAGAAAAGGGGGCCACGAGCCAAAGAATGTGGTGTCTCCAGAAACCGGGAATGACAGGAAACAGATTCTCCCTTGCAGCCTCCAGAAGCCCAGTGAGGCTCATCTTGGACTTCTGATCTCCAGAGCCGCAAGATTAAATGTTTGTGCTGTTCTGAGCCCCTGCTTTGTGGTACTTGGTTCTGGCTGCAACAGAAAGTGAACACAGCCATTCAAGGGCAATGGGTTCACACGCAGATAGGAGTCTTGGAGTCCCCGGGGAACGGAGTTGGCATGAGGACCAGACGGAGCTCCTCGGCCTGCCAGGAAAATGCAGGCTGCATGCAGTCGTCCTCGACCAACCACACCTGGCTCCTTTCAGATTTAAGGGCACAGTTTGCAAATAGCATGACGAAGGTGTGCACGGAACGAAATACTGTGAGATCTAGCCAAACACGTATGGTGTGTGAAGACAGGCTGAGCGGACTGGTGCTAGGAGAAGCGGCGAAGAAGCAAAGGACAGCACGTGGACCTGGCAGAACACGGCATGTATGAGATCCAGGTGGGGACCCAGCACCATGTGCAAAGGAACCACACAGAATAAACAGGCCTCTCGTGCTGCCGGCAGAGAGAAAACCCAAGCATTTGGATGGGCATGAGACTTAGTAGGGGCATTATAATTTACTGTACTGAAGAGGCCTTTAACTATACGCAACCATTCTATAATTATGTTTTTAAAGTGTCTTATTGATAATAACAACCTTTATTTCATTCCAGAGCCAATAAGTGATGTGGTCTAAGAAGGCTAATGATTTGGTAGCTCTTGAAATTGATATACTTTAAACATATATTTATTATTTATCCAACGAGAATAGGAAGAAATTGATTTTTTTTTACTTATCACTAAAGTTGGTATTAACTGAAAACTTTTTATTGAGTATCAAGTCATATGTGTTGTGTGCTATGGCTAGAGACACTGGGGGGAGCAAACATGCCTGTAGAAATAGAGCCACTAGCCCAAGCAGTCATGATGATAGTCTGTCATATTTATATTATATTTTTGTGCATGTATCCAGCACAGCCATATCGTTTGTCCCCACCATAATCACCCTTCTAATCTTCCAATTATTTCCTCCAGTTTCTTAGGGGTGTCTGGATACTTATGTCTCTCATCTCTGCTATGTGAAAACTAAGAGGGGGAAGCCAGCCACCTCCATCTATTTTCCTCCTACCTTACTGAGCCTCTTTGCACTTTGAATGGGATTTTGCTTTTCCGTAGACAGGGTGATAGAGGGGCCTGATAACCAGCCTCCTTCCAGAACCTGAAATATCAGGCAGAAAGGCACGTTTGCTCTCAGAAGTACCCTCGGTGATCTGAACGTTGCCCCATAGTGGCCCTCTTGCCAGATAGAAGCCTAGATAAGGGAGAAGGAAGCCCCGCCTCCCATTAGAGACCTAGCGTCTTCCTCCTACTAATGGGGGGGGACTTATAATCTAATTGATAGAGCACCTGAAAAATAATCATATTATTTTAAGTCTTAGAGCACCTATATGTATGTGAATAGGGAGTTACATTTCTGATATGTGAATAGGGGTTAAGTTTTTCTTAAAGTTTCCTTTTCAAGGCCTGTGCAAAACAATTAAGGAGGTGACTCCGCTGTGAATCCAGCAGGCAGAACCGATAAGCATGGTCGGATCGACACACCGGGAGTCAAAACATCATCTCATCAACATCATCTCATCAATGACTAAAGACAATAGTTGGTGCCTGCAGACCCCCGGGGCTGCACATAGCACCCTTGCCCTTCCCCTTTATAATCCTGCCCCCTGTGCCTTGCTGGGAGGCAGGATTTGAAGCTTGTAAGCGCCCTGTCTTCTTGGATGGATGGACTTCTCAATAAACGCCTATGTGATTCAAGCCCGCCTTGGTTATTGGACACAGCCACAGGCAGCCAGAGCTCCACCGCGGTGGGGGGGGGGAGGGGAGTACCCCGGTAACACTACTTGGCCAGGAGGCCTGGTGGCTGAGAATTATAAGTGGGATGTTTATTGCTTTTACTCAGTGAAGTGAACACTCTGATCTAAGTCTGCCTGGTTTTGTTCTCATTTCTTTTTAAGCCAATGTGGATTGTTAGCTCTTCCACTGGAAGGTTTAGGTCAGGTGAGTTCCAGTGGGGGCCTCAGGTGGAATTCTTGAGAATCTCTGGGCACGTGAGACGCGTTCACCCACTTCTGAGTCTATTGTCCTGCTGCAAAGTCCCGCTGTGCCTGCCGGAAGTTGTATGAGTTGCATTAAACTTTCTTTCTCTGCATTCCTGCTGAACCATCTTAAGCCTCCTCCCCTTGCTCACTAGGTATCTGGCATCTTGGGGGATGGGTGACTTGAACAGGCTGACAAAGAAAAGGTTACAAACATCAAAATGCAAAAGAGAGAAGCACAGTCCTTCTGTGTCCCAGTTTCTCCTTCTGCAAAATGCGGGGCTATTGGGAGGATGAGGGCTGAATGTGGATCTAGTCCCCTTGGTGTAATGCGCATGAGATTCTATAAGCTTACCTACTGATGGGTAATATGAGTGAATGTACCGTGTAGGGAAAAGGTCTTGGGAGAGAAATTTCCTCCAAAGAAGGTCTATATTTCATTAACAAGTGATACTGACAATATATCTTCAGACCCCACATAGAGCCCCTGGCTTTTTTTAAAAGTCTAATTAGACCATCTGACTTGTCAAAAGGTATAGAATTGTCTCAACTGCAGGAGTCTAGTTGATGAGACTTGGTGGTCTTTAAAAATCCCAGTCTATCAGGCTGTAACTAACAGTTGGCTGTCGTATAGACTCTTCCTACAATTTGATAACACTCTTTTATGGAAACTCTAGTGTAATGCGTCCCTAGGGCGGTTCAAATGATCTGAGAACTTGAGAGAGGGGTGGGCCTCTGCTTTAGGAGGTGCCCCTTAAACTCACGTGACCTGGGTTTTGGTAAAAGGGAGATATAATTTATAGCTCTTGGTGGGACCCCAGATTCATCCTAATGAGAAGGTGCCAGGTGACAGTGATGCCGCTGGCCCACAGCCCCCTGTGGCTGGGCTGGGGGCAATATACACTGTGGGGGGTTTCAGGTGATGCCAGCTGTTGCTACTGACCCCCTTGTGAGTGGTGGGTTGCTGAGCACATAGTTTGGGAAGCACGAGATGTTCTTGCTACTTGGGCTTATAGAGAGCAGTGTGGGATGTTCAAGGAGTTGCCATTGTGTTGGCTTACAACTCTCGGTGAGCAGGGAGGATAGAAAGCACAGCTAGGATCCCAGGCAGTGCGGCACTGCTGCACTATGGACCACAATGCCATCAGTGTGTATGCAGTGTAGGGTTTCCCAGCAGAAGTCCATTATGTTTCCTATTGAACACATTGAGCTTTGCAAGAGCAAAATCCACTTCTATCGTGGGGATCTTGTGATGCCTGCACAGTGTCTCCCTGGCCCGTTCTGGGAAGAGTGAAGGTTTACAGCAAAGGGCTTTGTGTCCTTGCAATTCCCGTGTCCTTATAATGAAAGCAACTGTGCCATGAGGTGGGCTGAGTGCTGAATGTCCCAACTGAGGCTCATACCAGCCGATCCGCTGTGGGTAGTAGAGGTCCCAGTGTTGACAGGCTTCCAGGAGACTTTGCAGCTTTTCCACAAAGCCTATCATGAGGACTGGATCTTAGAGTGCTGTGATGGTCAATTTTATGTATCAACTTGGCAAGTCTAGGCGTCAGACACCAGTCTAGATGTTGCTCTGGAGATATTTTAAAAATGTGATTAGCAATGATCATTAGTAGACTTTGAATAGAGCAGATTACTCTGTGGGTGGGCCTCATCCAATCAGTTGAAGGCCTTAAGAGAAAAACGACTGTGGTCCTTTAAGAAAAAGGGAATTCTGCTCCAAACAGCCTTCAGACTCAACTGCCACATCAGCTCTGCCATGGGTCTCCAGGTTGTCAGGTTGCCCTGCAGAATTGGATTAGCAAGCCCCAGCAATGATGTGAGCCAGCCCCTAAAAATAAGTCTGGCCCTGTCTGCATTTAGACAGCTTTTGGAACTGCTTCTCTGGAGAACTCTGAAAAGGAAATGTGGTGTTGCATACCCTGGGCGATGTCCCTGGAACTTTTCCACTGGTGCCTGTGAGGAGCAGAGCACAGGGATGCATGTCCTGGTGAGCATCCTTCCTCTCCCCGGATTACAGAGTGACAGTGCAGGTTGGACTCAGCATCAGAAACCGGGGGTGCCAGTGTGCTGCTCCGTGTCCATACTGTGGTTGGTGGACAGAACAGGAGGAAATCCCAGAGGATCCCCATGCTCATCTGTCACAGAACCCACGTGAGTGTGAGGCACACAGCGGGGTACTGCCGTACACGGGGCACATGTGAGTGCAGAGGTGTGAGGTAAAGGGTGGGTGCCATGGGTGTTGATACTGCTTACCCACAAACTGCCCAGTCAGGAATTGTGGTAGAGGTCTCAGCGTCAGGTACCCCAGCAATAGGCATGTGCTGCGGGTCCATTGGTCACGCCGTGAGTCCTGGCTGTAAGTACAGTACTGCGTTAGCATGAGGTACCTGTTATGCTGTTTCATGGACTACTCTGTGTGCTTGGCATTCAGGTGGCATTGCTGCTGCTTATCCATGAGCTCTTCTGTGAGTTTGGGGGCTTGACACAGGGCATGTGAAGCTGTGCTGAATTCAGGGACAACATGATGAGGATGTGTGCAGTCCATGGTGGAAGTTCCAGGTTTCACTGATGCTGCTTTTCAAGGTGCTCACTGTGCTTGGTGGCTGTGAGGTTGGAGTGTGCTGGGGTCCAGCGGGTCCAGGGGTTCCCAAAGGTGTGGACGGAGTCGGCGAAGGCACAATGACTCGGAGGCAGTGTTCAGGTGATCATCATAGCCAGGTTCCTCTCTTTATTGTCCTTTTACATCTGTATTTATACTATTTGATCTTAATCCTATCCATTCTATTCAAAAGGTTAGGGCGTTTCTTATCTCCATTCCAAGGTTATTCTATTGTTCTATTAAGCTACAAGGAAGTAACTGAAGGAGGTTATTCTAAGTAAAGATTATGTAGCTTAAGCCTGATTGTTTGTAGTTAAAGTGATTAACTACCCCTCTGGCACTTAGTTAAAGGGTTTACTGATAAAAATCCTAACCTGGGGAAACAACCTTTCTTGGAGAGGTGACCTTGGTTAAAACACATAGCGCTTAAGAAGGGGAGCAAACATATTAAGAACAGTATGCCATATACGCCAGGTCCCTTGAAACATCCCTGCAGCGACTGCGTCAAGCAGCCAGGGTGGATCGGCTTCCAGCAGGAGTGTGTACCTTGCGTGGTGCCCACGTCACTAGTTCCCAGACCGCCATGGGAGTGTTGGGTTTTCAGCACAGTGTTGTATGTCCCAGGTGATACCTTCTTGTTTTTCCATGAACCACCTGATGGTCAGTGGGGTGTAGAGCACAGGTTGGGTGTCCCGGCTGGTGCAGGTGCTCTGCTGCTCCACGGGCCACCCCTCGGGGGGGCTCTCCCGATGTTGCTCGCCTGCTGCATCCTGCCCCACACCATGGTCCCCACAGTGCCCTGTGTGTCTTGGAAGGCATTTCCTGCCGTGTTGCCCCTACAATCCTGTAGGAAAGGCTCCACATAACCCTGCTGGGATCGTGTCTCAGTAGAATGAGGCTACGTAGAGGCCACCCCTCCTCCTTGAGCATTCAAGATGAACATGAGGCAAAAAAAAAAAAAAGTTTATGATCTCTGCCCACTGCAACTGACCCCCGTGGAAGGACCTGGGATGCTCAAACTGCTACGGAATTCCAGCCCCCATTCACCAGTGTCTTGGCTGGAGAAACAGCAGGAGGGGAGGAGGGAAAAGGTGAAGTCTGAAATTCTAAAGAATGACAAGGTGTTTATAACCCTGCCTTGGAAATTCTGAAGCACCTCACAGAGACTGGCTCAGTGTTCTCCACACTCTTGGTGAACTAACGAAGCCCTGTTCCCAGAAGAGGGTCCCACAGGCCTCTCCCTCTTTTGTCCAATAAGGGTTCGCAGTTCCTGTAAGAGAAAGAGAACGCGTGCTTGTCGAGCAGATGTCATGAAAGAGAACACTGTCTCCCAGCAAAAGCTCCCTTCAGGAGCACACGCTCACCGTGTTTCCCGTTGGCCTCACACTTGCGTGCGTGACTCTGGGAGAAGGCTGTTTCCGCACTTCGCAGGGGCTTTGATGGGCCCTGTGAAGCCTGTGTCTTCATGTGATGTTCTTCTCTGTGCCTCCCACGCAGGTGGCTGCAGTCAAGTCAGGTCGAATGCCTGCCTCTTATTAACATCTCATAAAGTGGGTGTAAACTTCTTGCTCTCTGCTTTAACCTGGTGATAGAGAAGTGGGGGGGGGGGGTTCTTCGGGCTGCTGGAGCTAAAGGGGAATCAAGTGTGCAGCACGAGGAAGCCTGGCCCTCAGGCTGCTGTGACCTCAGCCCAGAGAGCACACTCAGAGGGGCGGGGAAGTCTTCTTTCCCTGGCAGGGAGCATGTATTGCCGACAGCAAAACAGCTACTAGCTACTCAGAAAAGTTTCAAATAATATTTCAGTGACTGACTTCGTACTTAAATTTGTTAAAGGGGGGATGAGAGGTTTGCCCTGAGGTTTTTGGGAGGTACACTGCAAGAGTAAAGTCCCACGGGAAGCATTCCTGCCAGGACAGAGGGCCACGGGCATGCACAGTGCCTGGAGGCCTGGGGCACAACCGTGTGGTAAGCAAGGCACGCGGGGCTGTGCAAGCTCTAGGACAATGCCCTGATTTCTTCCCCACACACACAAACGCCCTGAAAAACCCCATGATGCCCGAGAGCACAAAATCAATGCCAGCGGTGTTCAGGGCTGCTCAGAACAGGGCTGAGGTTTGGCCTCCATTTAAGCACTTTCAAACCTGCTTTCAATTTTGACTCCTAATGACATAAGGGCTTTCTAAATACAAGGGTCAGGGCAAAAGCCTGCTGATCTGTGTGGGACCAGTGCTTCCTTGGCGAGTCATGTCGCAATGAGGGAAGGAGACTGTAACGAGGCGCCCGCCCTCTGCGTGGTGGGGAATGTCCCTATCTGGCTGACCTGGCACCCCCAGAAGGCTGTGACTTCACTTAGAGTCCTCACTAGTGACGTCTTGGTAATGTCCCAACTATCCCCTGCAATGTTTAATAAGAGTGGTAGGGGTATGTACCCCCACCCACACCCCACCCCCACCGGCTCTGTATCTGCCGAAACAACAAAAACCAGCTTTGGACATTTCACCAGCATCATGATCTGTTCAAGAAACAGCTGAGAAAAAATGAAAAGCAAGGGCAATACCGAAGTTTATGCAGGTTATATGGGTAGCAGGGTGGGCGAGACACCAGGTCTGCACATAGCCTGGGGCGAGCAAGGTCCAGAGGGCTCTGCTCACCCGAAGGTATGAGGGAATGGTGGCTGACAAGGGGGTCCCAACATCCTTGAGACAGAAATTTGGGGGGGGGGTGAAAAAGACAGGTTTTAGGAAATTTTAGAAATGTTAAAAATCAAGGGGACCATGGAAGAAGCACAGGGCTGCAGAGCAGCAGAAGATGTATTTCCATAGAACAGGGAACCTGAAAAGGTGCAACAGGTACATTTCCATAGGATGAGGGAGCTGGGAACAGCAAAAGGTCTATATTTACAAAATAAAGAGAAGGAAGCCCTTCATCCAGAAGGAGAAGAAGAAAGCCCAAAGGAAATAGGAAAACAATAAGAAGGAGAGAGCCCTAACTGGTTTGGCTCAGTGGATAGAGCGTCGGGCCTGCGGACTGAAGGGTCCCGGGTTCGATTCTGGTCAAGGGCATGTACCTTGGTTTCGGGCACATCCCTAGTAGGGGGTGTGCAAGAGGCAGCTGATAGATGTTTCTCTCTCATCGATGTTTCTAACTCTCTATTCCTCTCCCTTCCTCTCTGTAAAAAATCAATAAAATATATTTTTAAAATAAAAAAAAAAGAAGGAGAGAGGAGAACCTCACATGTCCCATATGAAGTTCAACCTTTGAGCCCAGGAGTTACTATCGTAACCAGTCCAAGGGAATAGTGACCAATCAGATGGGATATCAAGGCACCATGATCTGTAGCCTTTATAAGCCATAGGGAAAAGGAAGTCAGTGGTTGTACCCTTTCCCCCTCCCCACGTGGGAGTCTGTTCTGTGGGACTCTTCCCCCTCCCTACTAGGGAATCCGTTCTGTGGGACTCTTCCCCTCCCCACGTGGGAGTCTGTACTTGTTCTTTAATGAATCTCCACCTTTGCTATACCATTTTCTGTCCCTGGATTCATTCTTCGACTTCAACAGTCAAAGAATCCAGGTTCCAGTAAAAAAATTCCGTTTCATCATCATGACACCACCCCTCCCAGGGGGCCTTCACTAGACCAGCCCAGACAGTGATGGGAACAGCATGCTCTGAGGACCGCTCAGCCATGGGTCTGGGACCCTGTGATATGGGGCTCTACTTGCTCTTAGTGGGGCTTCTCCAATCAACTACCCACCAGCTTGCTTGCTTTCTCTCCTCCACAGAAATCATGTCTCCTTCCGGAGTTTCAAGTGAGGCTGTGCAAGGTCTATAGTGTGTGTGTGTACAGTTGACCCTTTGTATGGTGGGTCTCACATCCATGGATTCAACCAACCACAGATCAAAGATAATTGGAAAATAGTGTAGAGCGTTGCTAACTTGTACTAAGTAGTGGGGCCTATGATGATTGCATCTGTAATGAACATGTACAGACTTTTTCTTCCCTAAACAATATTGTGTAACAACTATTGACATTGTGTTTACATTGTTTTAGGTAGTATATGTAATGTAGAGATTATTTAAAATATACGGGGGGATGTGCATGGGTTATGTGCAAATACTATGCCATTTTATATAAGGGACCTGAGCATCCCCAGATTTTGGTATCTGTGGGGTTCTGGAACAAATCACCCTCAGATAAATGGGTGGTTTTTCGCCCATGTACTGCCTATATGCGAGGGAACCCTGCAGGTGATGCACCCCAGGGAAGAGGCACAGTGGCACGAGACCTGCACATCCCCTTTTACTTCAGCTGCTTCCATCATGGACTGTTGTCCTCAGGAAAAATGACGGAGCTCTAAGGCTCACATTCCTTGGGTGTAACAGAGCAGGGCTTTCTATATGGGCAAAATGGCATCAATGTTCAAACAGACACAGGAGCTCGCCCTCCTGTAGGCACTAGTCAGTGGCCGTGAGGAAGGAGGACCACAGAGGAGGGGAGAGCCCCCCAGGAGAGCCCCGTCTGCGGAGGAGCAGGGCTGCATTCCACCCTCGCAGGTGCCGCCTCCTTCCTCCGTTCCACAGGCCAACGCCAAGCTTGCAGTCATGACCACACACACCCTTTCCACCTGGCAGATCAGGCCGGACAGGTGACTGTTATTCTCGGTGCCTGCTCTTACAGGTGTCTGCATTCCTGAGGGCCTTGTCACCGCGGCCTCACTTGCTGCAGGCGGCACCTTTTCCTGTGCTCCAGGTGGGGGTGAATGGCCTGCCCCCGCTCAAAAAATGTCTCCTAAGCCTGAATTCGAGCTCAAAATATCCCTGCCGGCTGCCCTGCCCCCAGAGGAAAGACGGGCTGCCGAGGGTGTGCAGGAAGGCTGGGGAGGGTTGGGGGGCAGTAGGGGGGGTAAGAGATCAACCGAAGGACTTGTATGCATGCATATAAGCATAACCAATGGACATAAGACACTGGGGGGTAGGGGAGGCCAGGGGATTGTCAAGGGCGGGGGAAAAAAGGAGACATATGTAATACTCTTTGTAATACTTTAAGCAATAAAAAAAAAAGAAGTGAAAAAAAAAGAGGGAAGGAAATTCAGGTGACTTCTGTTGAAGAGGACTGAGGTTTGTTCTACCACGGATTCTGCTCACATTTTTAAAACTTCAGCTGATATTGGAATAAAAAAAATAATTCCCTTTCATAGAAATCTGTTTGAAGTTCAGGAAACTGTGCGCATGCTTTCTATCAGGTGTGTTCATCTCCTTAGAAGTCGGAGGCCCCGAGGGCCACTCTTCCGTGGTATGTGAGTGTGAGTGTGCGAATACCGACACCTTTCTCTTTATCAGACTCATCCTAGAAGTGAGCAGTTACCTAGGCCATACCTTTTGCTCAAGCTGGCAGTGGGATCTACCCAATTAATTTGAGTTGTAGTTTCAGTTTTCCTGCTAATGAGCTCTGTGTCCTTGGGCGAGTTGC
The DNA here is from genome assembly GCF_000147115.1 of Myotis lucifugus. Lineage (NCBI taxonomy): Eukaryota > Metazoa > Chordata > Mammalia > Chiroptera > Vespertilionidae > Myotis > Myotis lucifugus. Next base: position 2,460,967 of record NW_005871075.1, read on the forward strand.
TCATCGTTTTCTGGTAGGGGAGGGTATTTTTCTGACGAACAACCTTCACATTTGTGATGCATTGTCCATCTGTATCAATGTCACCCTCAGTATCCAACAAAGTCGTGCTGGGTGAATGTGAACTCCTGCTCCTTTACTTCATCCAGACACTTTTATCTGTAAGACATCCACATTGCCAATTATAGCAATACACCTTTAGGTACCATTGCGTCTAAGACAGTCTTAAAACAGGACCTCAATTATATAAGTGGATAAAGTAGTAACAAAGCAAATGTGTAAGAAAAGGAAGAATATAGGTGAAAAATAAGAGTGGTCTTAAGAGGATTACACATGCTAAACACACACACACACACACAGGTCTGGCCAGTGTGGTTCAATGGTTGAGCGTCAACCCATGAGCAAGAGGTCACGGTTTGATGCCCGGGTTTGGGGCTCAATCCCCAGTAGGGGGCATGCAGGAAGCAGTGGATAGACAATTCTCTCTGATCATTGATGTTCTGTCTCTTTCTCTTTTCCTTCCTCTCTCTGAAATGAATAAAAACAAACATAAAAAAACCCCACAGAGAATGATTTCTTTTATCAAAGGCATTGTGCCATAAATTAATAAAAGAGATAACAAACCAGTTCCTCAGAAAGCCAGGCTGTTTTTATTGTTATGCAAAATGTCACTTTCTATAAATCCATCAGCAGCGGCTCTTATGTTAGATACACATTTCTCAAAAGACTTACTCTGATGCCTTCCGAATGGCTGCAAGAGAAATATCCAACGCCACAGCGTGGCATTCCAGGCCCTGCACTGCTCAGTCCAGCTTTCCTCCTGCCTTCCAGCCCACCTCTCACCTCCCTAAACCCGCTGACCCCTCCCCTCTACACTTGAGCTCACCAGCTTTGTTCTACTCTCTGAAATCCCCTCTCCCCACATCTTATAAGTCCATCACCTCCTTCTTAACTTTTCTGGGATTTTTCTAAAAACAGACTTAAGTTTTGGAGTAATTTTAGGTTCACATCCAAACTGAAAGGAAGGTGCATAGATTTTTTCATACAGCTCCTGCTCCCCACAGACATTCCCATCATCAACATCCCCCACTAGAGCAGTACACTTCTAACAAGCCATGGGCCTACATTGACACATCGTCATCACCCAGAGTCCATAGTTTACATTAGGGTTTATTCTTGGTTGTGTCCATTATATAGGTTTGAACAAATATATAACGACATTTGTTCACCATATGGGATTTTTTTTAAAACTCCTTCCCCGCCTACTTATTCTATTGGGCAAATTGTAAGGCATTGCCTTGTGTATGATCTTCTTTTTACAGCTTTGGCTTATGAATTAAGTCATGCTTGGTTCAGACATCATCATTTGGGTTGTGCTTTGGGGCAGGGTCTGTCCACTTCAGGGCACCTTCACTTGTCATCTCGGGGGTCAAGTAGTGTTTATTCATTTGATTTTACTCTGTCCATATCACCACCTCTACCTCACACCTCCTGTTTGTTGTTTCTCCTATATATAATTTTGTCACACTTGGGCCATACAGATTTTAAACTTTTTGTTTCCACATTATACTATATAGATAGATTCTCCAATATGGCAATATGGTGGTCACTAGCCAAGGTGGCTATTTAATTTTAAATAAATTAAAATTGAAGTAAATTAAAATTTTCCTTTCTCATTGGGACTAGCAACATTTCATATGCTCAGTAGCCATATGTGGCTAATGGCTACCACACTGGTCAACACTGATTATAGAACAACCCCATCCTTGCAAAAGTATCTACTGGACAACACTGCCATATACTTAAAGGTCAACAGATACCATAATTTTTAAAGATGGAAAACAGGTCATTGCCCTATACAATGAATTTTAATATACTCACTTTCCTTTTTAATGTTCCATAGTCAACTGTTGCCTTATAGCAAATTTTTCTGGTTAGTAAGCAAACATTCACTTTTTTAAATCCTTCTTATTTGTTAACTAAACAAAGAATGTTAAAATTTAAACAGTATTTATGCATTGAGTTCATACTTTGGAACAGATGAAAATTGTCTCCTAAAAAAGGGAAGACCAAATAAGAGCAGAGATCATGGACAATATCTCTAGTTTTGGGGGGTTGAAGAAGAAAGTTCTAGACATGTTTATTATCAATTTGTAATTATTTAACTTCTGCTTTAACAGAGGAGTGGAAAGTTCTTTCTTAAAAAAAAATGTAATTCACTTCAAGTTCAAAACTATACCAAACAGAAACAGCTGTGTCCATATGTTGCTTAAAAATTATTTTCTAAATAGTGACACTAAAATTAAACTTTATGTTAAAAAGAACCCTACAACTGACTAGGTCACCATGGGCTTCCTCTCTGCAGAAATGCCAGAAGGGCCCCTGATGCGGGGGATGTGAGCAGATTGCATGTTAAAATGAGTGGTTGGATGCCGTTGTCGGTGCAAAGCAGTGAGTGTGTCCGCACTAATGGAGACTCTTATTGACAGCAGTGTCAGCTGGACGATATTTCCCGGTAATAGTGGGAAATCAGTATCTTTCTAAAAATTACCTTGCATTTTCTTCACATTTGACATCTCAAAGTTAGGAGACTGGGGTCATCTTTCGGATATTTTTTTTTCTTGAATAAAATTAAAGTTAATTTCCTCAGGCTTTGTGATGAATGCAGTACTTGTAAATATCAACTGGCTTTAGTAAACAATGGTAAAATTTGTTCTAGTAGAATGGATTCTTAATCTTGATCAGTTCCACTCCAGTCTCCAAAATGCTTTTCCCCAAGTCTTATCTAAATAAGCAGTTTTTAATTTAGCAGAAAAGTGCACACGACACATGACACTCTGCCCATTAGTTTTCACATTAGTGGCTCCGGCAGCCATTTTATTTTCTGTAGTTAGGCAGAAGTTTTGTGAGGTCCAACAGACCTAGGGATTACATCACATGTGGTTACTTAATGGATGATAATTTGTAGGATTTGCAGAGCAAGATCTTCACATGAATATTCAAGTTCAGCCTTTTTTTTTCTTTTTTCTTTTAATTACCAGGAAGACTTTATATTTCCAGACATATTTAAGCCTATCTGTGCAGTATGTAAGTTGGCTTCTCATAGCATTTTCAAATCAGCATCAAGCAATTGATTTTTCAGTAGAAAAGCAAGGAGAGAAACAGAAACACGAAAATCTGGTATCATATGAAAACAGCTAAAATAAATAAGAATTAGCAAAGAAAATATACTGATAACACCTAGCTCTATTAGGACGGGGCCTTCTTTTCAATGAGAAATCTATAATAATAAAAGCATAATATGCTAATTAGACCAGATGACCTTCCAGATGAAGCCGGAGCTGCAAGGGAAGCCCAGGTGCTGGGTTCCAGAGGGAAGCCAGTGCCAGCAGCCGGGGGAAGGAAGGCCTACGCTTGCACGAATTTCGTGCATCAGGCCTCTAGTATTTAATAAGGAGTCAACTTTGCTGAGACAAAATACTTATTTGTTCAGTTTTAATCACGGTGATTTTGCAGTTTATGAACGGGTAATCTCAAAGTTTATTAATGAGTTACTTGTTTGAAAGTCAGAATTTATTTTCTCATGTTATTAACTGTGGTTGTATTCCCAGATTAGCCAATAAAATCCTGTTTATTCCATAGTATAGCAAGGCTATACTCCCAGCTGCTGTCCAGTGAGCCGGATTCCTGTGAGTGCACAGTTCCCTGAGCTCCAAAGCCAGCAGTGGGCCGGCCAGTGAGATGAGGCACCAGATGGAAGTACTAGAAGGCAGGCAGCTCTCCAAGCATTCATGGAACCAGATCTTAGGAGCAGCCAGGTGGGAAGGTGGGATGGGATAAGGCCCCCTGATGGGGCTCGGTTGGTGGCAGGGACTTTCAGAGTGGGAGGGCCAGCTGTGGGGCATCCAGCTGTAGTGAATGGGGTGGACCTTGATTGCAGGAGTGGCCCTGGACAGAAGGTATGTGGGGGCTGTTGTTCCAGGCTGGGGTGGGGGCGGGGAGAAGGGATGTAGGGAGAACTGCAGCAATGTTTGAATGTTCCACATCATTTCTAAGTCAAATGTCCTGCAGAGCCCTTTCATATCGAGGCTGACTTTCTCTACTGAACCATGAGGGGCTGGGGTCAACAATCGCTGTGTTGTGTTAGGATTCTGGGGTTCCCTGCTTGTAAGGATGTTTCATCCCTACCTTTGAGCATCGATTTCTTGATTCAAACACTAGAAATAATACTTATTATTTGATGTATACCTCACAGGAATCCTGTGAAGATCTAAAAAAAATTCAGGAATCCTGTGAAGACCTAAAAAATTTTTTAAAAAATAAAAATAATGTATGGAGCTTATGTAAACACCAACGTGTTTAAGGAGCAATTATATAACATCTAGGTAATAAATGTGGGACGACACCAGTTCACTAACTGCTCTGATGTGTATGTCTGCATGTTGGTTCTCATGTGGCTCCAGATTCCTAAAGATGGGATAAAGATGAGTCAGGAGGTCCAGATGTTTCAACAGAGAATTTTGTTTGAACTGTCCATTCCAAAGTGTGTAGCTGGTGGGTATAAAAATGTGCGCAGGGATGATGCGGCAGCCTGGGGAGATGCTGGAATAACTCCGAGGAAAGCCCTGCCAGGGGAGTTCCGACCTGTTCGTGAGGGAGAATGGAAACACGGGTGATGAACTCGTGGTCAAGGCCTCCACCTGATCCAGACAAACCCTGGGGGTCACCTGAGCGCAGGGCGGCACGAAGCCCTCCGTCACCCTGCTGCCCACCCTCCTCCGGCCTCCCCAGCGTCCTGCCTGCCACGGGGCGCGGGCGTGGGCTGGCTGGGCCCGTGTCTGGAGTGGGAGCCAGGTGACTCGCCGCTCCTGGCCGCGGTTCACCGGCAGGTCTCGCACAGCCCGGGCTTGTCAGCTGCGGCACGTCAGCCGGTGCAGGGACTTGTAATTAGCAGCCGCGGGCGGGCCTCTGTGAGCCGGCTTTGTTTCCTCCGCCTGCCCACTGGGCATCCTGCCTCCACCGAGCATCTCCCCGGGCCTGGCGGGGGCGGGCGGGGCGGGGGGCACAGAGGCATGTGGAGAAAGGAAAACAGGTATGAGTGTTCAAGTCCTGGCAGGAAGCCCCATTAGTCATGTTATCATAAAGGGGGCAGCACCCGCCTCTCAGTTAGTCAGAGCAACAGGTAAATAAAGAAGTCGGTGTCTAAGGGGGTTGCGCCGCCCAGAGTGGTGAGCTGTGTCATTCTATTTCCAAAACAAATGCTCCCGCAGGTCTGGCTTTAATGATTTCCTTGCGTGAAGTGAGCACTTGAGGCAGAGTGTTTAGACAGGCCGGCTGTGGTATTTACTGCTTTCTGTAAGGCACGGGCTTCCCTGGGAAGAACCTCCTTTCTCTCCACTCCCTCTCCTCCCTCCCCTGCCTCCACTTCCCCTGCAAAGAGCATGCCCCTGAGCAGGAGGGAGCAGTGTGGTAGATGCTGGTGTCTACACACTCCCCCCCCCCAGCCCTATCCCTCCCCCTCCCCCCCCCTACACACACACAAAGACTTGGAAGGGTCAGGACAAGAAGAAGAAAATGAACATATTTGTTAGACAACTAAAGCAAAATCTTTGTCATATGTAAATGATCAAGCATATTCTACACCTGTTGCTAGAACAGTTCTGGAATAATGATTATTCCTTGCCATAATCTAGTTTATTTAACATCTATATGATACCCAGAGGACATTGACAACATGTGTAGAAATGACGCTCCAGGCTTTAATGCGTTTAATTTTCTTTACAGTGCAGGCTTTTGGTTTTTCTAGGCGATAGTGGACAAGATGCCATGTCTGAACATTTCCATGAAGCTCTTTGAGACCATGGGCCTTGAAGGGAGCTCCATGAGATGGACATTTGAATTATGTGAGCCAGATAATTTTGCCAAACTTCCCACAACAGATATGGACTGGGCAGGATCATGAACTGCAGGCTTGTCAGAGAAGGAGATCCTACGGTTCAGACTGTTATAATGAAACAGGCCATTTTCTAACCTCATAAATGTTTCATTTCTCATGGGGGCAAATGAAAACACAGTGTTTGCAAATGTCTAACATGGTGGCCATATCGCTTAGTCTTTTGATGGACAGAAGATGAGGGCTGTATGCATTTAGAAATGTGCTTGATTTTTATTGCTTTCTTTATAACTGTTTTTTTTTCTGGATAAAGTCTTCCTACACTGAAGGCATTAATAAACTCATAAAGAAGCACATGGGGTTGACTTCAGGTGGAATTTGCTTCATCTGGTAGACCAGTCTTGCAGCTCAGAGTCCAGGTCCAATCAGAGATCTTCATGGAGGTGGGGAAGAAACTCTCTCATTTTTAAAAATATATTTTTACTGATTTCAGAGAGGAAGGGAGAGGGAGAGAGAGAAACATCAGTGATGAGAGAGAATCATTGATTGACTGCCTCCTGCACACCCCACACTGGGGATTAAGCCCACAACCTGGGGGTGTGCCCTGACTGGGAATCAAACCATGACCTCCTGGTTCATAGGTGAACGCTCAACCATTGAGCCACGCTGGCTGGGCAGCCTCCCTTTTGATATGTGTTTGATAAGGAGAATATACGTAAGAAAATCTCTTTATAAGATTTTCTTTTATTTTTGGTTATAGAAATTATTATATACTCATTGTCTATAAAATGTGCTTTAAAGTAATGGTACTATAACTAATATTTATACCACTTGCCTCTCACTGTTTTGACATGTTTCTGGGACTCTCTACCATCTTTTCCTTAGTGACTAAGAGATCTTTGAACTGTGCATGACCACCTCAATGCAGATAATTTACAAATTTTCATTTGCAGTTTCACAGATTCTCCCTGTTATAATCTCCTATCTTCTCGGAAGCAATTTTGATATCTCCCCTGCCATGGCCATGTTTAATTTTAATTTCTAAATGTTCAAAACTGAGTTCGGGGGATTCTGGTCCAGAGAGAGGACATTGACTCATCTCTGCTAATGTCCACAAGTTCAACTATAACTGGAAACAACACAATCTCAGGAGAATTCTAAAGTTGAAAGCGGGAAGCAGAGTGGTCTGAACCCAGGACTCCAAGAGCCCCACTCAACAGATAAAGGTCAAGGTGTGCTCATTTCTCCCTACAGATACAAGGTCAGCCTGCAGCAAAACAGGGGTGTCAGTGCAGAGCCCTGGGAACACCAAGAACCCAGAAGATGGGATTTCCTTCCCTCTAGACCTGAGGCTGCCTCCTGACCTGGAGGGAGCCAACATGTCCCCACAGAATGGAGATCCCCCTTCCCATCCTAGAGGAAACATGGGGCTAGTGGATCCCCTACAACAGGTGCCGAGAACCATAAACTCTCTTCCAGCCCAAAGGCCGAATTCTTTCTACCATCTGCAGCTGGGCAGCCAGCAAGCAACCGATTTAGCCACAGCAAGCAGCCACTTACCCAGGGAAATGCTGCCAATCAGGTAGAACCTGAGACTTCCCTCCCCTCCTTAAGAGCAAGGGACAGCCAGGCAGCAGCCGTGGAGCCCTAATGTCACAGTAAGCCCTGGCCTGGAAAGGGTTCTTTGTCCCAGAAAGCGTGAGACCCCATCCCCACTCAGAGGCCCCGTGCTTCTTGGCCTTGTGGGCTCCTTCTGTACCCTCAGCTAAGATCAGCAGGGATCAGTGGAGTAGCAGTAGTCTCAGACAAGGGGGCCTTAAAAATGTAGGTTTCAAAGGGGAATTATGCTACTCATAATAAAGTCAGAATTGCGTGACTTAAGAAGAATATGGAGGATGGGGGCAGCCCACGTTCACTGCTGCAATGTTAAAAAGAGATAAGCCAGATGCTGAAGGACAAGATAGGCCTGTCGGTAAGTTGGTGAGCACAAGAATCAAGTTACTTACCAAAGGAATCAATGCTTATAACATGATTGAAATGACAAAATGTTAGAAATGGAGGACTCTATGAATTTTGCTTCATGACTTTGAGGCTCTATTGTTTGGTGCATATATATTTTTGGATCATTGTATGATACAGAGGATCGACCCTTTCGCCAGTATATAAGTTTTCCAGGGCTGGTGGCTTCAAAAAACTGAAGTGTATTCTTTCAAAGTCTGGAAGTTAGTCTGAAATCAAAGTATTGCTGGGGCCATGCTCCCACTGAAGGCTTTCAGAAATAATCCTTTCCTGCTTCCCTCCCAGCTTCCAGTGGTTGCCAGCAGTACTTCCAGTGGTTCCTAGGAGTTGGAAGTCCTTGACTTGTACATTCATCACTCCAGTCTCTGCCTCTGTGTCACATAGCATTCTTCCTGTATGTCTGTCTGTTGCCTAAATTTCCCTCTTCTTTTTTCCTTACAAGGACATCATTCATATTGGATTAGATCCTACCTAATCCAGAAAGACCACATCTTAACTTGATTACACCTGCAAAGACCCGTATTCCCAAATAAGGTCACATTCACAGGTACCGGGCATTAGGACTTGAACATATCTTTTTGTGTTGGGGGAGGGTGTTCCAATTCAACCTACAATAAGCCTCTAGTAATTTTCTTTTCCCCCTGAATATATTGTATTAGATGTTAATATAGCCACTCTTTCTTTCTCTCTTGTATTACCAATGTTGCATAGCATACCTCTTCCCATCCTTTAATTTTCAACTAGGTCATTGTATTTGAAACTAATTTAAAATACACTTCTTAGGGGGTGAGCTTACAACAATGAAAGCTTACTCATCATTCACAGGACATTTTGGATGTGGGACAGTTGTAGTATTGCTCCATAGGTCTTTTTCATTGGGTTCCGGCTACTAATAGGGACATGTTGCTATTTGAAATAGAGAAAGGCCCAGACCTAGAAACAACAGTGGCTCTCAAAGCTTCTGCTGAGAATAGCACACACCACTGCTATTCATGTTCCATTGGCCAGTGCAAGTCATGTGTCTAAGCAGCAACAAGGGTTCTTTCTCATTCATGTTCATGTTCTTGTTGGCCCCAGATCAGCTGTGGCTCTCCTCCCTATGTCCTCTTCATGCTGGGATACAGGCGGAAGGAGCTTCACCAACTGAAACCTGCAGCAGACCGCTACCTGGCCTTTGGTCTCTGCTTTCAAACTGAAATCCAGTGGGAATAAGAGCTTCAAATCTTTCTCCCCTAGGCACTAGCATTCATATTTTGGGGATAATTCCAGACTTCTCAAGAAAAGGAGGAAGATAGTTACCCCGTGCAGTGTGTGTATGTACCATGTGAGCAATAGCGTGGTACACTTTTTTGTACTCTCTGGGTCTAGACAGTGTTTAAAGCAAACCTTTTCTTTATTGGGGAGCTTTGCTGGATTCTCTGGAGCATCCTTCTCTAGGTATCTCTCTCCTGCTATTCCCTTGATGTAATTACATCTCTGTTTTGGTGAGTGGCTTAATCTTTCGGCAGCGCCACAGGAACCTAGTAATTCATCTCTGGGTTTTTCCTGCAGGGGTCCTATTAACACTTGGAGTGGGGGAAACGAGTTAAGTCGGCTCGCGTGAATTGCGCGTACTCCGCGGGAGCCGTCTTTAACTTGGTTCATATAGATTTGCGGTGGAGTGCGGGAAACGTGTAAACTCGGGCCGATTGTAACTGCGTATTACCAAATATTTGTTTGTAATCCACCCTTTTGGTGGATGGAACAAAACCAAAAGACAGAGCCATCTTATATTCACCCCACACCGGAGTGTTAACTCTGCAGGCAGCCCTCTTGCACAGAAATGATGATGGCCCAGACTAGCTACCTCACTTGCAGAGCCTTCACCTGCTCAGTGGAAAATACTCTGACTTATTATTTGCCCTCATAAATCCTGGGCTCATGAGGTGAATTTTTGTAGATAGCATATGGTTGGATAATTTTATTGTATGCTTTCCTGCTAATTTCTGTCTTTTGATTGGAATGTTTAAAACCATTGAAGTGATTAATATGTTAGGGCTCAAATGTTCCATTTCATTATTTGTTTTCTATCTTTTATTTCCTTTTTCTCATTCCTTGGTTTCTATTTTTTGGGTTTTGTTTTTTGTTTTTTGCTTTTTTTATGGATTACATAAACATTTAGGATTCAAAAAAATTTTAGTGTATCATACATTACATTTAAATTAATGGCTGTTACCTTACACATAATATATATCATATCTACTGGTATTGACCTTTTATGACTCCAAGTGAAGTACTGGAACCATACTACCATTTAGGTACCATTCATTACCCTCTCAACTTAAAGCAAAACAAAAAAACCAATCGTCTTAAGCATTTCTTACATATACACACTTAGTACCACATCAGATGGTTTTATATATTTTGTTTTAACCATCATATATGATTTAGGAAATTCATCAGAAGGAAATTTATTGTGTTATATTTATTTCTATTTTTCCTCATTCTAATGGTTTTCTTTCCTTTCTGAAGTTTTGAGTGGTCTGATATTTCATTATTGCTTAGAGAACATCTTATATGTATTTTTTTCAAGGGCCGGTTTGCTACCATCAAGTGCTCTTAGTTTTTGCTGTTTTTAGAGAATATCTTTATTTCCCCTTCATTCTTGAAAGGTATTTTCACTGAATATTGACTTAATGGTTCACAGTTCTTTTCTTTTTTTCTAATACATTAAAAATGTTGTGCCAATTCCAGCCTCCATCATTTTGGATAAGAAATCTGCTGTCTTTCAAATTGGTAGTCTATAAATATGTCAATTCTCTGGCTGCTATTTTTTTTTCTTTGCTTTCAGTTTTCAGAACTTTGATTAGGATGTGTATTGTCATGGACTTCTATGGGTTCATCTAATTTGAGGTTGGCTCAGATTTTTGAAAATATTGTTTTATGTCTTTCATCTTTAACATTTGGAAAGTTTTCATTTATTATTTCTTTGAAACTCTTTTAGCTTCACTCTCTTTTCATCTCCTTTTGGGACTCTGATAATGTGATTGTTGGGCCTTTGGTTATATTCTCTCTGGTTTCTAAGATTCTCTTCATTTTTTTTCTATTTTTTGTTGTTGTTATTTGTTTTAGATGGACAAATGCTTTTGCTTGCTCATTAAGTTTAGTGATTCTGTCCTTTGTCATCTCATGCTGCTATTGACCTCATCGAGTGTTTTATTTTTGTTTTTGGATTTTTTCAGCTTTATAATTGCCATTTGGTTCTTTCTTATAACTTCTCCTTTGCTTCTATAATTTCTATTTTTCATTTATTTCAAAAGAATTTGAAATTACATGTTAAAGCATTTTTATGATGACTACTTTAAAACTCTTGTCAGATAATCCCAACATCTGATTTAACTTTGTACTGGGAATCTGTTGATTATCTTTTTTTTTTAAATATATTTTATTGATTTTTTACAGAGAGGAAGGGAGAGAGATAGAGAGTTAGAAACATCGATGAGAGAGAAACATCGATCAGCTGCCTCCTGCACACCCCCTGCTGGGGATGTGCCCGCAACCCAGGTACATGCCCTTGACCGGAATCGAACCTGCAGGCCGACGCTCTATCCACTGAGCCAAACCGGTTTCGGCAGATTATCTTTTTTTATTCAGTTTGTGATTTTTCTTGGTTCTTTGTGTACCAGATGAATTTTGATTGTATCCTGAATTTTCTGTTTATTATATTAGGAGTCTCTGAGACCTATTCAAGTCCTTCATTTTAATAGGCAGTCACCTGTCTAGGCTAACTGGCAGGTCCTCGGTAATTTCGTGGGCTGTGGCTCCAATGACAATTTAAATTCAAAGCCCTTGTGATGTTATTTGGTCTGGTTGGTTTGTCTGGTGCTACTGGTGCTCCACTGATACCTGCTGATGCTAGCTATAGGTGTAGAAGGAGACCCCCCACACCAGGAACATGGACCGATTAATGGGGAAGGGGTCTGAGATCCTCAGGGTGACCAGGAAAAGGCGGAGGTAGAATGTCAATCACTCACTTCAGATCACTTCCTTAAATCTCCTTGGGGCCAAGTGGGGTTAGAGGCTTAAATGGCTGCTAGATCCTGTAGCTGTTACCCTGGTAGGGAGTGAAAGATCAGCTTCCTGCTCAGTCCTGTTGACACTAACCCAGGGGAATTTGAGTACCGTAGGACAGAAAGGAGTGTGAAAGTACAGATCCCCTTTTGGCTGACTGAAAATGTAGAGATAGAGAAGGAGAAAGGGATGTGGTTTTCTATTGGTGTTTGCCTACAGTAGAGGACATATTATCAAAAAAGATTTTTGTTGTTAGGCTACCCTTTTCCTGGTTCATTGGCCAAAAGAAATAGAATTTTCCTGGAATTCTTTTTGTGCTGATAGTGGTTCTGGATTGGAGGCTTCTATAGCACCCTGTTGAAAATATATGGAGGGAAACAAGAAAACCCAGGGAACTCCCTGCCATGTTATTCTTCAAGTCCTGAGCTTCCTCTGTATCTTCCTTCCTCTTTTTACCTTTCAGAATCTCCACATGCTTGTTTTTGTGCTGTGGCCAAAGTTTTTTAGTTGTAAGATGGAGGGCCTGGTAGGAGCATGACTATTGAGTCTTGGACGGACTGGTAGTCACCCTGAGCTTATTTTGGGAGTCCTGGTTTACTTTTGATAATTTCCTGTTCTGATATCCTATTGACATGTCATTCCATTAGGTAAGCCGTACGATGGAACCTAACTCTGGAAAGTTTTGTAATTCTGTCAAATCTATAATTGAATAGGGGATTGGTATGGGGAAATTATTTGTCCAACCGTCTTTATGTTGGTAAAATACATGCTTCCTTTTTGTAAAGTGCCAATTGAAGATGAGATTTCATAAGCCAAGGTAAACAAAATCCCAACCACAGAATGAAAAGCTCATGCAAACCGAGATTATAATAGTTTTATGGACAATTTGAAGCTGGCAAAATGCTAGAATGAAGATTAATAGGAAACAGGGACTTTAGGCTTTGTGACTTCACTCAACTCACATTTTGTTGAGTTGAGTAAAGGAAAAAATTTACATTTTGCCCTTTGGTATTAATTTGTCTAACTGAATACAGCAGTTCCAAGACATTTAAGGACATAGCAAGAACAAGAGAGACATTTACAAATAATCCATCTTATTAAACTTTGCAGTGCTTAGACACACATGCAAAATAGTGAAATACCTGAGAACATAGAGCTAGTAACCTTAATCTAGCTACTATCTCCTTTTAGGAGTCAATAGTCAATAGTCAATAGCCTTTTCTAGATTGAGTGCTGTTAATCTCATAGGAATTCCCCTTGGTGTGAGAAACAGGCAGTAGTAGCCCACATATTTCTCTCCATTAAAGAAAAAGAAGATAATAATGTTGTAACAAAATGATGCACATTAGGTTTGTTGAGAACTTTCTCACCTGCTTCCACTTTTCAGCAAGTTTTTCCATTAAGTTATTTAGTGACATTCTGCTTAGTTTAGATTTAGCACAATCTAGAAAGATAAAGTTCTAACATAGCCTGCTACTTTAAAGATGATGATTAAGCATGACATCATAATTTAAACCAAACTCAAGCTTTCACTGGGAACCGTAGGTATAATATCACCTCTGGTTAAAATTTTATTTTCCACATTATTTTTATATGTTTAAAAGGATGCTAACCTTATATTCACTATTGGTAGCATTCAAAGTCTATTAAACTTTAAAACCTAATACAGGCAGGTGATTAATAACATTTTTGCAACATTATCAATATGGCTTTAATATTTTAGCATCTAATCAAGATATTTAACGTGTTTACAATAGAATACTATGCAGCCATTAAAAGCAGGAACTCTTACCCTTTTGTAATAGCATGATGAACCTGGAGATTATTATGCTAAGTGGAAGAGCAAGGCAGAGAAAGACAAATACCATATGATCTCATTTATATGTAGAATCTAATGAACAAAATAAATTGATGAACAAAATAGAAACAGAGGCATGGACACATGGAACAGACTGACAGCTGTCAGAGGGAAGAGGGAAGGTGGAGAAGTAAAGAAGGTGAAGGGATTAACCAAAGAACATATATGCATAACCGCATAACCCATAGACACAGACAACAGTGGGGTGATGACCAGAGGGAAGGGGTGGGAGTGGTGGGGCTGGGTGGAGGTGGGTAAATGGAAGGGAATGGGGACATCTGTAATAATGTCTTTACATTTCTAGTGTGTGGTTTCTATACCTAGGATGTAAGTTCCATGAGAGTAGCAATAGCATTTATCTTTTGCTGCCCTATCACTGTACACTAACATATATGAGAACCTCAGTAATAGTTGTTGAATGAATAAATAAATTTACCAATGTATTTTATAAGTGAAAATTATACACCATTCAATAGATTAGGATAATGAGACTCTCAGAAGTGTAAAGTGGACATTCTGCTGGCTTTTGTCATTATTAAAAGGGGTTATGTCAGAGCCAAAAAAAACAAAAAGGAGGCTGTAATACATTAAAGATGAATGTGTTTTTCATAGGTTAGGTTGCTTACATATAAGTGCTGACTAATGAGCTTCTTCATATTTTAGTTAAATGTTTCCCATTATTCCACTTTTATTGTCACGTTTAAATTATTGTCCCTCTTAACATTGTCAAAACTGTAAATTTTTAACTTTGCCATCATATTATTCTATTTTCTATCTAATCCTCATTTCAGCAAGCTATAGACTTTCAGGTCATGTGCTTATAGTTCTTGAAGATTTTTAACTCCTAACTTATTCTTTCTAACACAAAAGCAGTTATCAAGACTGTTGGTTTCAGAATCCATATAGATGATGACTCAGATATTCTAGCTTCTCAGCTCCTCCAGTGATTCTGTTTCTACTCTTAATATGCCACTGACACCCATATCTAGTACAGGTCTTGTCAAAACCTCCCATTATCTTAAGTTCCATTATTTTACTTTTCATCTACCTATTAAACCATTCTAGTACATGATGCCTTACAAATCCCCATTCTGACAATTCTTTGATTTCACTAGGATCTAAAATTCATTGATCTTTCTTTCACTTTATCCCACTTTCCTAATGTCTTAACCTCCTTTCATACCAGCTAAAATGCAATGAGACATCATTATAATTCCTCATTTTTATCATCTGTTATCCCCTTGCTTTTCTTTCCCATCTTCATACACCTTTGATAAAACTCTAAGCCTGGTCATATCCAACTCACTCCATGCCTGCACCAGGGCATCTGAGTATGGCAGGATAAAAACATACAGTCAACAACTTTAGGTGGGCCTTACTAACTAGAAATCATATTACATTTATTCAGATTAATATTTTCACCTTTTTCTCTTTCTTCAAATTCTCAATAACTCAGTCTCCGATGATGACTATTTTTATTGTACCAAGAAAACTTCCTATTGCTTCAAACATATCTACCAATCTACCTACACATTTGTCCATCTTCCCACCTTGCCTTTTTGTTACTATAAATGAATGACCTTATATAACAATAACCCTTCTGCTTCTGCACTAGATCCTATCCCTTCTCACAAACTCAATAAAATAATTCCAATTTTCCCCACTAATATGTTAAGACCATCCTAAAAGTCAAACCTTCCCTTGACTTTATATCTGAATACAGGTGCACATATATCCTCTCCCTTCTATGCTCTTTTCTATTTACTCCTTAATCTTAAAAGCTCACTAGTTATCTTCCAGGAACTTAGACATATATCAGGTACTTAGAAAAAAATTAATATCTGTTTTTTTATAATTTTCCTCAAAGAGTTTATAATCTAGTTGCAGGGAAAAGATGGATGTAGATGAAGCAATTGAAGGACATAGGAGCTCTTCTTCATCATTCTCCTGTGTAGTCTTTACTCTCAACTACAGTGTATCAAGCAAACTATAAGCTTCATCAAGTTGAAAGCAAGAATCAGATAAAATGTCCTGGTGGGAGAACAAAATCATCACAAAGCACGTTGGCCCACCAAAGTCTTGTCAGAATATTATTAGTGAGGAGCAGATTTTTAGTTAGAAGGGACTAGAGTACAGAGGAAAGAAACTAGCTAATCAAGGGAAAGAGTACATTTATTTAAAATCTATGCTTCTGGGGGAATATGATAAATATATATATAAAATCTAAAATTTGAAAACCTAGATGGCAGTGTAGATAAACACCGATACTCGCTGCCTCCCACAACCATATCAAAACTAAAACTAAAAGACAGAGCAACCATCATTCAGAACTTCCTGAAATCTGGCTGAATAGAAGTCCTACAACTAGAGAAGTAAAGAAGAAAGTACATCAAGACTGGTAGGAGGGGCAGAGGCTCAGAACAGGCTGGTCCTACATCTATGTGTGACATTTTTTTTAATTAGGAGGGATATCTCTGCTGCAGAAGCCTTCTCTGAGAAGCAAGGGGTCCCAGCCCCATACCAGACTCCTAGCCCAGGGTTCCAGAGCTGGGAAGAGATGTCTCAGCAACTTTTGGCCGTAAAATCCAGTAGGGATTGTGTCTGAATGACAGGGAGGGTGCTAGAGGCCCAGGCAGTCCATCTTAAAGGGCTGGCGCAAGAACTTACGTGGTCCCGCACCCTCTGAGCTCCAGCACTGGGTAGCAGCTTTGGGGGAACTAGAGACATATGGGGAGGAATTGGATTGTCTGGCATCAGGGCAGGAACTTGAGGGCAGCTTTCTCCCAGATGGAGGTGCTCACAGGGGTCATTGTTCCTGTGCTGAGACCTCTCCTGCCACAGAGCTGACTGGCAACCATATCTGAATATCCATCAGCCTGGATCACACTGTTTGCTCCATTCTGGTGATTCCCTGAGACCCTGCAGCCCCACCCAAGCAGTTTGCAGCAGCTTTTCCATATGAATGGCCTGTCCTGACTGAGGCTTCAGAGTTTCCTAAAATCTCTCAAACAAGCAGCATCTGGACTCAGTGTGCCTCATACCTATCAATAAGAGACCCAAGACCCAGCACTAGCACCTGCTTGCCTTGCTTCACAGATTGGCCTCACCTGGGCACTTCCAAGCCCAATACAAATAGCAGCCATCTGCAAATCACTCATCAGCACCTCCAAGGAGGCCCCAGAGCCAGTGCAAATGGTGGACAGCTTGAGACCATACCAGATTACAACTCTACACA
The DNA here is from genome assembly GCF_000147115.1 of Myotis lucifugus. Lineage (NCBI taxonomy): Eukaryota > Metazoa > Chordata > Mammalia > Chiroptera > Vespertilionidae > Myotis > Myotis lucifugus. The sequence goes on from NW_005871075.1 coordinate 2,478,019, forward strand.
TCCACAAGTGACACACTCAAGGGGAAAACTCAGTGAGCACCAAAGCCCCACTGAAGCAAGTCCTGCACAGCAGCTCTTCCACTTGCAGCTAGTACTCACAGCCAATTGGTCTGGAGGTCAACTCTTCCCAGTGATGCCAACAGCGATCGAGACTCAACTACAACAAGACTGTGCACAGAGCCCACACAGGGGCACACCTAGAATGCCCAGCTCAGGTGACTGGGAAGGCTGAGCCACTAAGCCCTACAAGACACCTACTACACAAGGTCACTCTCCTAATTCCAGGAGACATAGCAGCTCTACCTAATATATAGAAGCAAACCCAGGGAAGTAGCCAAATTATGGGACAAAGAAACATGTCACCAATGAAAGAACAGAAGAACAACTGAGATTGAATAAGGCAATGCTTTGTCTTCTATCACCTACTTTCGTTATGCAAACAACCATCATTTTTGCAGTCTACTCAGTGCCACATTTTTAACATTTTTGTGGGTTTTTTGTTGTTGAAGATTTTGATTTTTTTAAAAATATATTTTATTGGTTTTTTACAGAGAGGAAGGGAGAGAGATAGAGAGTTAGAAACATCGATGAGAGAGAAACATCGATCAGCTGCCTCCTGCACATCTCCCACTGGGGATGTGCGTGCAACCAAGGTACATGCCTTTGACTGGAATCGAACCTGGGACCCTTCAGTCCGCAGGCCAACGCTCTATCCACTGAGCCAAACCGGTTTCGGCAAGATTTTGATTTTTAATATGGCCCACAACCATAGTGTTAAAGTGCTGTCTAGGGTCCCTAAAAGGACAGCTGTGAAGTGCCTTGTGGAGAAAAAACATGTATTAGGTAAGCTTTGTTTGTGCATGAGTTATAGTGCTGTGGGCCAGGAGTTTAATGTTAATGAGTCAATAATATATATTCAATAAGTTGTCTAAACAGAAACACATAAAAGTTATATGTTAATTGGTTGACAAAATATTGTGACCAGAGTCTCAAAGAACCCTAATCTTGTATTTTCCCTAGAAGCAAGGGTTCTGTATTCATCATTTTAGTGTTCACCATGTTTTTATACAACACAACTACTGCAAATAACAAAAACAATATTATATATATATATATATATATACACACACACACACACACACACACACACACACACACACACACACACCAGAGGCCCCGTGCATGAATTCATGCATGGGTGGGGGGTCCCTTGTCCTGGCTGGCGATCAGACCAATCAGGGCCATCTCACCCAGTCCCCATCGGGGCCGATTGGAGCTGGCTGGCTGGAGGAGGGACTTCGGGAGGTTGGCAGGCCATGGGAGGTTGGCTGTGGGAGCGCACTGTCCACCAGCGGGCAGCTCCTGCATTGAGCGTCATAGCTACCAGCCGGTCAGCCGGTTGGCCGGTCATAAGGGCCTCTTAGGCTTTTTTGTATATAGATAATATATGTAATATATATTTAAAATTCAGGTTTATAATAAATTGTTTTGCTGGGTTTATAATAAATTGTTTTGCTGTACACCGTGTTCAGCACCCGGGGTCACAATGAGGTGGGTCACTTTCAGAACTTAGTCTGATGCTTAGCAGTGTCTTTACTTGCCCATAAAAGTGGTTGTGTGGAACTTCAAAGTAAGTTATAACTAGAAAGAATGATCACTTTCTTGATCTATTTTAGGTTTCTTCATTGATACTTTAGATAACTGATTAGTGCAGTTTTTGATGTCTGTAAGCAAAGCACAGATTATAGCTGGAATCTGTATGTTTATTTCTCAGTCTTTTAAATAGACCTGTACTTTACTCCAAGAGGATGCATGAAAATTAGTCTTATACAAGTGCCCACATCTCAAGTATTTCCCTGGATGTCCTAACTCTGCTGAGAATTCATGCTCTGCATCTGCCTCCTGGACTCTTTGATCACACAATTTTGACTTCTATTGCCATGGTCCACTGAGATGTTTCCCTTGAGTCTGCTGTCCCCTTGGAAATTTTGCTCTGGATTGATAGTCCTCCTGCACCACTTTTCACTGGTGATGCCCATTAGTATTCCTGCACCCAGATTTTTGGGTGAGGGATCTATGTGCTCCCAGATCCTGCCCTTCAGTTCCCTCCTGATCTCCTAAAAAATCACTATATTGCATTAATTACCAATGCTTAAATATCATTCTAAAAATTCTTTCAGTCATTTAAATGGCTAACCACGTAGCATTTTTGATGCGCATTTTCTCTTAGTCATTTGATTTCAAAATTGGGAAAGGAGTCATCACAGTGAGGATTCAACATTACATCTGTTCTTCATGTAACCTTTATCATCAGAGATGTATTATATACCTGTATGGCTGAGAAAAATATGTCAAGGCTTTTCCTGTAAACACTTGTCTCTCACAGGTGGAAGTATGAACAATAAATCAAGTTTTTGGAAAGAGTTGGACCTGTGTTTACACCAAATGTATAATTACTAGTATAGAAGCACTTCAAGTGCATTCCTTACTTAAGTGTATTTTACTCCCACTTATTTGCTGCCAAATAGAAGTTTCAGTTGCTAAAGGAATGATGCTAACAACGCTCATGAACTCACATACTATGACAAGGTGAATCATAAGTAGTCACATGTTTTATGGAACAGAGTTTTCCCAGAAAAATATGCTTTACCTTCATTTTATCAGAAGGTAAGAACACACCAGTGTTCTAATTACGCTCAGCTCTGCATCATGTGCAGATCCTTCCAAGGCCCTGGGCTTGCCCAGAGCCTTAGTGAGGAAAGACAAGTGACCATTCCATGGCCACATGCAGTACCAGGTTCTCTGAGTGCATGATCTGTTTATACAGAGAGAATTTTGACCTTTTAATTATAAGGATTCTAGCAAAGAACTGAGATATTGTACAGCAAATGGTGTAGATTTCTAATGTCTTGTGTGATATAGAGTGGCTTCCACAAGTTCTCAATTTCCAACTCCTGCAGCATCTTTCCGGGAAAGCTTATTTACTAAAATGACTTTATTTGCCATTCTTTTTGCAGGTTGTCACCCTAATTTTTCCTTCCTGCATGTCATGTACCTGAACAATTGAAATCTTTAGCGGTGGTACTAAAGCATTCAATTTATAAGTAACTAGAGGCCTGGCACACAAAATTCATGCACGGGGTGGGGGCATCCACTCAGCCCACCCTGCACCCTCTCCAATCTGGGACCCCTTGGGGGATGTCCAACTGCAGGTAGTCAGACATCCCTCTCACAATCCTGGACCACTGCTCACCTGCCTGCCTGCCTGATTGCCCCTCTGCTGGTCTGGTCACCCCCAACTGCCCCCTGCCAGCCTGTTCGCCCCCAACTGCCCCCCCACTGACCTGGTCACCCCTAACTGGCCCCCCAACAGCCTGGTCGCCCCTTACTGCTCCCACTGCCAGCCTGGTTGACCCCAACTCCCCCTCCCCACACTGGCCTGTTCACCCCTAACTGCCCCCCCCCGCCAGCCTTGTCACTCCTTACTGCCCCAAATGCTGGCCTGGTCACTCCCAACTGCCCCCCTTATGGGCCTGGTCGCCCCACACAGCCTGCTGCTCAGTCGTTTGGTCACCCCTCACTGACCCCCCTGCCGGCCTGGTCGCCCCATGCAGCCTGCTGCTCAGTCGTTTGGTCGTCCCTCACTGACCCCCCTGCGGGCCTGGTCGCCCCACGCTGCCTGCTGCTCGGTCGTTTGGTCACCCCTCGCTGACCCCCCAGCCGGCCTGGTCACCCCATGCAGCCTGTTCGGTTGTCCGTTCGGTTGCGATGGTCGTTTAGGCTTTTATATATGTAGATGTTTGTTATTGAAATAGAAAAGATTCCTCTACCCTTCCTGAAGGTGAGGACAATTGATTTTACATCATCCAGAATATAGATCACCAGATATATAAAAATAATGTTACTAAATAGCATCTCATTAAAAATAGTAATAATGATAATACTTTTTATTGTATGCAAGTCACTTTACATACATCTCTAATTCTTAAAACTCTGCAAAATAGTTACTTTTATGCTTATTTTACAAATATGGAAACAATATTTAAGGGAGATTTAATAGTTTGATAGCTAATGAGTGTTTACAATTGGAATTCAAATGCATGCATTTCTAACTCAATTTTCCACTATTCAACACCCAAATTAGCTCCTTCATCTCCTTTTTCTTCTTACATTCCCTCTTTTCCATCAAATCAATCAGCATTCTTTTTATTAAATTGTTAATGTGATCCAAACACCGTGACACACTCTTGAGATAAAACAATGAATACAACTTCATTCTATCTCTCTACAAATTTCTACTCCAATAGAGGGCACAGACATGAAATATAATAATTTCATTAAAATATGCAATTTTAAAAAGATAAGTATAAAGTACAGTGGTGGCCCAAAGAGGGTCCAAGTTGTATAAAATATGATCTTGAGAAGAATGCCAATGGGAATGCCTGCCAGGAGAAATAGTAAAATGTGCACAGGTTGAAGCGAGGGACGGAGTGGGAGGAAGTCCGAAAACAAAGCCTAGCTGCAGAGTGCTAGGAGGGGAGAGCAGTGGGACAGGCAGACATATGGTAACTGAGAGCCGGGCCCCAGAATCCAATGGGCTGGGTATGCCTTCCTGCAGGTGTGACTGAAGGCAAGGCATTTCCTCCTTGTATTTCAATTTTCTCATCTGTAAAAAAATGGGCGTATAAATAATGGTGCCTTCTCTCACTTAACGAAGATTAAGTGAGATAATATTTGTAACTCAGTTAGAAGAGTGCCAGCACATAGCGTTTTATATAATGAGCTTTGGATAAAAACAGTCTTGGCTATGCATGCGGAAGACAAGTTGTAGAGGTTTTGAGGGCTGGGCAAATGTGCTCAGACTTGGACTTGGATGAAAGGGAAGCCATTGAAAGACTGTATCCAGTGGAGTAATGGGATTAGCTTTGCTTTTTAGAAGATCGCTCTGGTGGCCGTGTGGAGGGTCCTTGGAAGGTGGAGATGTGAGCTGCAGGGAGGTGTTTCAGGCCAGCCATTCCCAGTCTTCACGTGGGGACAGTACATGCCACACTGTTTAATTGATACTCTCCTCCTTTTGTAAATGCCTACGTTTCCCAAAATGGCCAGTTTAAAGGAACAGCAATCATTTGGATATGTAAACTTAAGTAGAGTCTCATTACCACAGTCATATCTCATACTACTGTGGTTTTAATTATTTCTCTGAAACTTTAGAAAAGAAACCTTACCATAAAACATAATTTGCTCTATAAGAAACCTCTCAAGGACTTTTGAGTTTAGCAGAGATTTCAATTGCACCCACATTGTGAAGCTGGAAAATTCTGTTTATAAAATCTTCTCTTTTATAGTGATAAATTTCAATGAGAAACTATACTAGGGAATACAGTTTTGTTTCTTAAGTTAATTACTCTCATATTAGGTTCTTAAGTAAACTATTCTCAAGTTAGAGATCTGGCTCTTGTGTGTCTGTAAGCCATGAGTTCCTCTACATTTTACCTTTGAATAGGGACCACTTGGGTAACAGTTTGGCATTACTTACAAAAACTCAGAAATGTCTTTCTTTGGCATATGTACCCCAGAGAAATGCATACATGCGGCACTAAGAGATCTGTTCAAGAATATTCATAGCAACATTATTCATAGTGGCTCCCAATTGGAAATGACTCAAGTGTCCATTAGTGCAAAATGGATGTGTATTTCATGGTATATGCATGCAATGAGTTCTGAAAAGCATTCAATAAAATGAACAAGAGGTACATTCAGCAGTAGGATGATTCACAAACTTAATGTCAAAATAAAAAAGCCAAACAAAAGAGAATATATACAGTATGATTCTATTTAAATAAAGTTTTAAAGAAGCAAATAAACTGGTGTTATAAATCTGCGTTGTGGTTACTTTCCTTGAGAAGGGAGTTAATAATGATTGGGAAAAATATAATGGGTGTTTCTGGGCTCCTAGCATTGTACTGGTTCTTGATTTAGGTAGAGGTTGCATAGATTTTCACTTTGCTGTTCTCTCTCTCTCTCTCTCTCTCTCTTCTATCCCCAGCTTCATTTTCATCTTCACCTCCACATTCATATCTGTATCTATATCTATCTGTGTTTTCAGTTATCTGAGCTTCATTTCAACATGTTAAAAATAATATTCTAGTGTTTCATGCATATTTTAAGGTCATAAAGATAAAACCTGTATATAAAATGTTAGACTTATAAGTTTAGAAAAATAATCATAATTATTGAGTTAAAAGAATATTTTAACATCATAGTGTAATATGAATTTTGTTCTAGAATTGGTCATAATGTTCTATAATTATACTAGAATTTTAGACTTATAATAATAGAGTATTAACTCCCACCTCTTTTATTTCTTAGGCAACATTCCTTAAATAGAAAGTAAACAGAGTTAACTGCTAGTGAATTAAATTTTAAGTAAACAGACTGGGAAAAATTTCAGTGTTCAGAGCTGAGTCATACTGAACACTTTCAATGTATGAAAGTCCTAAATGACATGTTAATATAGATGTCTATGATGCATACAATGTGATAACAAGGACAATGTTTTGTGCTGCTCAAGTAGTGATTATATCAATGATGCATACTTATCAGCAAGTTTTGGTTTAGCCTATGAGGTTGTAGTTGAGGCCAAGTTAGTCATATCTAGAAAAGGATATGCTTTTTGTGTGCCCAGTTTTACACACACACACACACACACACACACACACGAATATAATCTCCAAATAAATGCACACATAATTTAAACATGAACATCTGTCGAGACATGCAAAATTCTAGGCTATGGAATACATAATAAATCCATAGTTTCTATCCAATTCATGTTTGAAAAAATGTAGGCTTCGCTATAAAGAGCATTTGTCTCCTAATCTGATTTTGTTTGTTTGAGAATTCTCAGAGCTCCATGTCCTAGATCGACTATCCTTGGGATCTTCAGTTTTTTATAGCCTTTCTGATGGTGGTTAATAGTATGTCATTGAGTGGTTAGGATTTTTTGTTTTGTGTTTTTTACTTTTAAAATATTCATTATGGATTTTTTTAAAACATACACAAAAGTAGAGGGGATAGTATAATGAACCCGATTTTCCCAACGTGTAGCTTTAACAATGTTTAATACATTGCAGATTGTATGTCTTGCATGTCCCCCTTACTTGCCTCTCCTTCTTCCCTGTGCAGGTTATTGGAAGTGTAGCCCAGACATCAGAAATGGCGCCCTTTAGTCATGGTGTACAAGTACTACATATGTGCTGGAGGGTATGTTTTTGTTATATTTCTTAAGCAATCAAATTGTCTTTAAAAAATCTCCAATGTAAACAATTTCATATCTATACTCATTTACAGAACAAATAAATTATAAAACTTTAGACACCTTTAAAAATATTGGGTTCTTAATTTTTTCATATTAATAAAAAATATTTTTAAAATTTTGCTTGGTAACTTGAGTGCTGAACTCAGAATGTTACTTGTAATGCCATAATGTCATTTGTAATGGAATTTGTATATATCACATATAGCTGATATATTTTTAAAGTTTACTTTTTCCCCTAGTATAAAGGTAAAAAAGTAAACTTATAGCATGGAAATAACATGGCTCCCTTTGAAAATATCCAGTGTTAAATATTTATTATGTTTATTTTCATTTTTATGTGAATATATTTTATATAGTTAAGTTCACACCTGGTGTTCTAATATTTTTCAAAACTTTAATAATATGCAATTTTTTTTGAATAAAAATGTGAGCAACCCATGGTTTGCCAACCCACTACGTACCAGGAACGTAATGACTTGGAAAAAAACAAATTTGAGAGCAATTTGCTTAAAACTAAATTTTTATTCTATAAATTTATCTTTCAATTTAAAATGTAAATATGACAGGAAAGTTTTTATAACTGGTAAAATATTTCTTTTAGATTATAACCAAAAGTGAAATACATTAAAGTGTTCCAGAACTCACAGTTCCTAGGGATCAACAAAGCCCATTTCATAAAACAGTAACTACCCAATTGATCATTCATAATCACAGATAATTAAAGTTTTTTTCACCTTGAATTTAAACTTCTTCTCAGTAAACTCTTACCGGAAGGATAACACATAGCAAAGTGAAGCAGTCAAATGAACCTGACCTGGCCTGGGGGTAAGGGGAGAGTCAAGAAGGATTTCTAGGTGGTGAGACCTGCTCTGGGGTGTGGAGGTGAATCGGGCTGGTTTGCTGGAGAGCCAGATAGAAGATGTACAGAGAAGAGACGTCTGTGCACATTGGCAGTCAGCACAGAGAGCGGTAAGTGGGTTGAAGGGGAGGTATCCTGCCGTTTTCTCTAAGCAAATGAGAGCTGTTGAGGAGCGTTAAGAAAAATTTAGTGGCACCATTAAAGTCAGCATTGGCCTCTGTGTAGTAGACATTAGGAAGCTTTTCCCAGGTCAGAAAGATCTTTCTTAGCAGCCTGTGATGGTGGTACCCCTCTTCCTGTTGTTTTTTTGTTTGTTTTGTTTCTTCTTTTCAGTCAGACAAGTCTTGGGGCTCCCTAAGCCCAGCTGGCTGTTCTCTGTTCAGGCATTACCACAGGTGCACAACTTACACGAGGGGAGGTCTGCATGGGGTGGGGGTGGGCAAAGGAGACAGCTGCTCTCTGGCCTTCTCTCGGGTGGTTGGATTGGCCCGGGGAAGGCAGAGCAGCGTGTCCAGCCCTTTCTGTGAACACACGTTCCCTTTTGGTAAAGATCACAGCTTCACACCCAGCCAGATGCTGCTGTGGCCTCTGAGAGCCCCGCTCTCTCTGCCTGTCATGGGACCCCAAGAGCTTTACTTTTGGTCGTTTCTTTAAGAGAAACAAACATTGTTTATGAGATATACCTACGAAATTATAACATTGCACATGCTTTTACAAGTCAAACATGCAAACCAGAAGAGAGGAAAGTGCCTGGGTGTACCTGGGTCTAGTAAGGAAAGGTGAAAGGGGGAGATGCTGGTACTGAGCAACCAGCTACTCTCCACGGGGCTCGCAACAGCAGGAAGAAGGAAGTTCTGGCCAGAATTCCCATGTCTCCCAAGGTCCTCAAGCAAGTGGGGCTCTAACTCTGCTACTTCTGTCTGTCCTAGCTCTAATGACCTGGCAATTGGTTTAGTCTGTGCTCCATTTTCCCCTCTGTGTAATGGAAATAATAACAGCTCCATATCTTAGGATTCTCATGAGGATAAAACAGATTGTTGTGTTAAAGTGTTTTGAACAGTGTTTGATAATCAATGCATTTATTCTTTATTATTATGTAGCCACTGGACACATATGTGTTGGATAAGTATTTGATGAATGGGTGAATAACTGAGTAAAGGATACAAACATGGTGTCAAGTTACAGTTTGCATATGGCTTAGTTATGGTCCATAACTGCCCAGGCTGGCACACCTTATCACTACATGGCATATAGACAGACACGCACTCTCACCCACATGCGCACCACACATGCAATTACACCACACACAGACTCACAATCAATACACACACTCTCTCTCACACACATCCTGCTCGAAGCAATTAGATTACTAATCCAGTGGATAACTGAGTGTTCTGCCTCTTTCTGACGACTGGTATTTGCTGCCCTGTGCCTTTGTTCCTAAGTTGAGTTCATGATGGGGATGCTCCCAGCGTTATTTCTTCACTATGAAAAGTGCTGGTACAGACCACATACAGGACTCACGCAAGGTTGAGTTGGAGAGTCCTGAGGATTGTAGAGATTGGTTTCAGTCACATAAACCTGGAATGTGCGCATCTGGGGCAGGATAGAGTACGATTTCATTATCATACACACAACTTGTGGTTGAATAAATTGAGATCTGTCTGTGTTGAATGTCCTGCTGGCATTGGGTTGCTGATGTGGCCTGCTTCCCAGCCACAGTCCCTTAAGGTAAGATGCTTGTGAGTCAGTACACAGGTAAGCACTCAGGAAAACAGGTGTTTGGCGTGTAAACTCAGAAAAAGGAAAGCTACCAATGGTCCTAAGGACAGTGACTACATGCCTGGGCTGAGGGGAGGGACTAGGTAGGGGGCCAGGGCAGAGCTTTCCCCTTGGAGACAGGTTACTATTGTACTTCTAAATGAAGCAGATGGCTGCGTTTGGGAATGCCACATGTAGGGCTGAAGAATGAGCAGTTTACTTTATGCAACTAGATTACCACATCGTGTATAGAGTTAGGCCCTTGATCATTTCTGGGCTTTGGGATCCAGCAAGTGAGTTCTCCTATCACTGGTGCTGGAGACAGGCTCCTTCATCTCTCATGGGAACAAAAATCCTAGTTTGAACACCGAATTTCTGATTATATTCAAGGTTGTTTGCCTTTGGAGACTTTAAAAAGACCCTCTGTCAGATTATCTGGGTAATTTGATGTAAAAATGGTGTAACTAGAATCAGTAGGGTGGCTTCTTTCTCTCCATGAGTAGCTCTCCTAAAGTGAGTGAAAGAAGAACCTGGAAACAAGGCGGTCATTGTCAGCAGGGACTCCTTCAGGGCCCTCTGGGACCACACAGTGGGAGGGGACTGTGGTCACAGGATGGTAATTGCATTGGTTCCACTTGCTGGTCACAGTGGCACATGCTGGTTACTCATGCTCCAGCCCGCAGACCCTGGAAGTTCCTACTCCTTTTCTCCATACCCATCCCAGCACTTGTTATCTCATCTCTTTGATAATGGTCATTCTAACTGTGGGATTAGAAATTGGTACTATGAAAAACAATATAAAAACACTAACTCAAAAAGATATCTGAACATTTCTAGTAGCATTATTTACAATAGCCAAGACATGAAAGCAAAGTAAGTGTTCATCAATTGTTGAATAGATAAGGAAAATGTAATATATGTGTGTGTGTGTGTGTGTGTGTGTGTCTGTGTGTGTGTGTATGTGTGCAATGTCATTCAACCATAAAAAAGGAAATAATACCATTTGAAACATCATAGATGGACCTTGAAGGCATTATGCTAAGTGAAATAAAGCAGACAGAGAAAGACAAATACTGTACTTACATGTGGAATCTAAAAAACAAAACAAAACAAAAAACAAAAACTTAATAGAAAAAGAAATGAGACTGGGGACACCAGAGATAGCAGATGGGAGAGGGAACTGGAGGAAAGTGATCAAAAGGTACAAGTTTCCAGTTATAAAATAAATAAGTACTAAGGATGGAGTGCACAACATGGCGACTATAGCTAACACTAACACTGTTCTATGATATATAGGAGAGTTGTTAAAGAGTAAGCTCATAACAAGGAGAAAATCTTTTTTAATATATTTTAAATATATTTTATTTAAGTATATTTTAATATATTATCATTGATTTCAGAGAGGAAAGAAGAGGAAGAGAGAGACAGAAACATCAATGATGAGAGAGAATCATCAATCGGCTGCCTCCTGCACGCCCCATACTGAGTCTCGAGCCCACAACCCGGACATGTGCCCCCACCGAGAATCAAAACTGTGACTTCCTGGTTCATAGTTCGATGCTCAACCACTGAGCCATGCTGGCCCAGCTCTTTTTTTTTTAATTGTATCTACATGGGTGTTAGCTAAACCTATTTTGGTAATTATTTCACAATATATGTAAATTAAACCATCATGTATATTTTAAACTTATACAGAAATGTTTGTCAATTACTAATCAGTAAACTGGAGAGAAAAAGAACTCCTGTATCATGAAATCTCTGAGATGACACGTGGTGAGTAAAGGCACAACCATCTTGGAGATCCTACAGATGCCACAGTGCTTGGCTTGCCACCGCACCCACTGTCAAGTACGTATGGTGTGGGCCAGAAAAAAGCTTTCTCTACCCTCAAGGTTCTTTTGACTGGCTTAATAATTAAAGACATGAGACAGATTAGCAAGATAAAAAAAACAAATATGGGAGCCCCCACATACATTAGGTAGTCAGAGACCCCACATAAATGAACGTTTTAGAGACAGAAAGGAAAATTGAGGTCTATAAGACATTCTGAGCTAGGGATGGTCAGTAATTATTAGCTTCCCTACCATAGAGTTAGGTAAAAGGTCATTTCTGGTTTTAGTTCTTATTGTGGGCCAGGCTTCTACTACAAATTATTCTAGATAGTTAAGGAGATGGGGGGGGGTGGCTCAAGGGCAACAGAGACCCTGCTGGTGGGGTCTCTGCTGCCTTTAGCTCAAAATAATCCTCATGCCACTGAAGCACATCATGGGGTGGCTCCTTCGGAGCCTCTGCAGTTGGGAAGAAGGGCTCTTCTGACTGTCTCAGTCCTTCACACTTAGAGTGAAAATGTCAGGATGGACATCGTGGTCTGTTTTTATAGAAAAATAATAATAATTTACAGAGACAGAAATCCAATGGTTACATTGTTACATTGAGTTTTGATGGTATATTGCCTGGGGAGTTATGAATTAATCCAGGTTACCTGTGACTCCACGTAGGAAAAGGACAGGCTCTTGAAGCACTTCGGTTCAGCAGTCTCACACCGCCAGGGCCTCAGCGAGAGCCCACTCTGAAGAGGATAAATAAGATGGAGGACAATCTCTAAGCTCCTAATGGCTGGTGAAAATTACGTTAGTAAAACTCTCAGGAAATTACTTAAACGTAGAATGGAGAAAGGAAAACGGGCTGTGGTGATAATGATGACAGATTATTTCTGAAGTTCAGTTTTGCTGTTTCTGATATGACATTGGGTTTAGGCACATTCTCAAGCAAGCTCTTTGTGGTTTCCACATTAACATGTTAATAACAGGAGTTCCTGTCAAAGTTAAGGGTTACAGAGACAATTGTACCCCCCTTCTATTCTGTTAATACAGATAGCTGGGAAGATAGTAAGGATAGTCTATTTCATGACTAACAGTTTCTTGAAAGAAAGGAGTTGTATTAGTATGTAAGAACAATGATCCCATTCAAAATAGTGATAGCAACAGGAATTTTCAGAAAATACATTTTAAATATGTCAAATAGCTGAAAGTGGCTGTAAGTACATCATTCATTTTTGAACACTTTTCTCAAAATAAAATTTAGAATTTAAAAAAGGTATGTACTAGATGTGATGGATATTGAACGGATTCTGGAAATTTCCCATTACACATAAGTTTGAAACAGTAGTGGTAAACCTCCCATGAAGGACATCTTATTTGTCATTGCAATTCATATTTTAGCATGTTTATCTCTGGCTCAGATGTTTTGTTTTGTGTTTTTTTGTTTGTTTTTAGAGGGTTAAAAATATTCCTTAAGGGAATCCAAGTGCATGGGTAGGCAAAAGTGGGTTCACAGTTGTTCCTATGGAAAAAGACTTGCAAGTTATGGTTATTGCAATAGCTTTATTAACTCAAAAGAGTCTTACTCATAACTATAAACCTATTTTTGCCCACCCTTGTATTCTCCAGTATATTTCTAGTTCTAAAATGTTACAGATTTCTTATAAATATAGACTTATAAATATAAGCATATACTGAAATTATTTATCTTTTTATCATTTACCTTCCATAAACAATACCTAATGAAGCCATCTCCATTTGCATCTGAGGAAAAGCTTTTGTGCATAATACCTTTTCCTTTAAAAGTTTCTCAGAGGCCGTTTTCTCATCCTCTAGCCCAGCAGTTCTCAACCAGCGGTTCTCAACCTGTGGGTCGCGACCCCTTTGGGGGTCGAACAACCCTTTCACAGGGGTCGCCTAAGACCATCGGAAAACACATACGTATATAATTACATATTGTTTTTGTGATTAATCACTATGCTTTAATTATGTTCAATTTGTAACAATGAAAATACATCCTGCATATCAGATATTTACATTATGATTCATAACAGTAGCAAAATTACAGTTATGAAGTAGCAACGGAAATAATTTTATGGTTGGGGGTCACCACAACATGAGGAACTGTATTAAAGGGTGGCGCATTAGGAAGGTTGAGAACCACTGCTCTAGCCTAACCTGTGCAGTCATGCCTTCAGGCTCACGTCCTCCCTCCAGCTTTGTGCTACCTGGGACAGGAGCCAGGGGACTCCAGGCAGGTGTTGGGCTCAATCCCTGTCTTTGGTGGTGTCCCAAAATCCACAGGGTACAGAGGTTCAGGACAAAAATGTGAAATTAGCCACTCAAGTCAAATGGAAAATTTCAGGATGTTAGAAAATATGGGGACAGTTGATGGCTGAGGTCATGGCTCAAAATGATTTTCTGGTTTACCTGTTTACCCAAAGCATTTCACCCATTCCTTAAAAAAATAAAATAAAAATAAAAGAGAACTCACAAGAAGAAGGAAAAATACAGTTGTTAATCTTTTTTGACAAGCATGATAAAAAGTTTTAGGTTGATATTCATAGATTTAGCATGATCTGTATGAGCTATATGACAAAATTCTTTAGATATTTTTTTATCCCTGTTCTTCGTGTCATTTCTCAGAACTCATTTAAGTATACATATTTACAAGGAAATAGAAGCCATTGTAGAACTAGAAATAGACTAATAGGTGAATATTTAGATTTACTTGAGAATTTTTGTTTTCCTGAGAGAAAGACACTCCCATCATTTGGTTGTTTCTATACCTTAGGGTTTTCAAAGAGGCTGAGGAGGGATTCTAGAAGAAATGGAAGGATGTCAGCAGAGAGTTCTCCATGGGATTCTTGGTCTACATAGAAAGAAAGAGGGCATGCTATTTACTCCAACTTAACTCCAACTGACTTTATTGTTGGAAACTTGACCCAATATAAATGCTGGTCCTTGTGTTCTTTACAGCCTTCACTACCCATATGTGGGCCCCACTGAGTTACTTACATTTCTCATCAAGTTCCCAGTCCCTACTCAGCACCCCTTTCCCTGCAGCAAGTAATCAAATAGGTGAGGGGAATGTTCTCCCCAGGGGGCTTTCCCTTGTGTGTTTGTGGGGCACATGGGGAAATGCAAGGGACTGATAGTCTACAGAATATATGGCAGTGTTTCTGACCTACAGATTCCATGGGATATTGAATTCTTTGGTTTAAGAACTTCCAGGACTCTTCCAATATGTTAAAGTAAACTTTGAAACTGCAAAACCAAACCAAAACAAAACAGGATATGCAGCATGTGACAGACTTCTAACCAGAGGATTCTTTGCAAAACATCTGAAAAGACTCGTATTTTCTGGAGCACATTTTGAGAACCACACACTGGTTCCCAACCTCCCTCCGTGAGCTCCTTGCAGGAGCTGTGAAAAGAAACAAAGAGGCAGGATTCAGGCCTATTTCAAGAAGAGTCTTTCTTACTCATTTCTTTTACATATCTGGCTCTTCAGTGACTAAGCTTTTCTTTGAAGAAAATTTTCCTTGACCAGAGAAAGGATTCTAGAAATATTTGTGGATGCCGAAGACTGGATCTCAATGTCAGCTATTTTCCCCACTGGCTTTGCTACTCCTTAGACTTTCTGATGATATTTTTGGAATGAAACCACATTCAAACTAGAGTATGAAATCCAAAAGCCAAAAATGTCTGATATTTTTTCCCACAAGTGCGTTAGAACCATGAGCAAATAAAATGACTCTTTCTGAGTGGGAGATCACTGAGGTAGCTGAACAGAAAGTAAGAAAGATGAAGGCAATTTGATTGATTTATGTATAAATTCTCCATGTAATGTATTAGCTGGAAACTCAAATGAGCACGAGGTCATCCTGGACAAAGGTCATGAGTCACCGAATCCAGCGCAATGAGTGCCTGCAGGATAGAGGGTTGCACACCAGACACCTGCTCCATTAGATGGATGCCACAAAAATGCGTCACTGTCTCTTGATAAGGGGACACATTAAAAATTGTGGGTTTTAATCACAGGCCTGAAAAAAAACAAACAAAAATATGTGAACTAGAAAAGATGATTCTTAAACATCAACCTGAGATCTTTTGTTTATACTGCATTTTCCTAAATGTCAAAATAATGCATTATTAGGCATAAGTCTAAATTATTATTTAAAGTGAGGAGATGAAAAGTCAATAAAGGCTGATAAATGCAACTGTTTAGCCTCCTGTGGCTACACTGGACCCTAACGTCTACAGCTCCAGTTGTCCCAGGAGCCCACTCACTGGGATGAAGCAAGCAGAATTAGGGGGATAGTTAAGGAAACCCCTGGTAGATGCTACAAAATCAGTCCTCTAACCTCTTGGGTTTTTTCTTTCTTTTTAATTTTTTTGTTTTTAGCTACATACTTAATAACTTGTTCTGAACAAAATCCTCTCATCAGGCTGTGGGATAAGTTAAAAATGAGTAGCAGAAATGACAACTTATCTTTATTTCAACATGGAAATGTGGTTTCTCCAGATGTTTCTAATGTTCCAAATAGGTTTTTCAAAGAAGGAACATTGAATCAAGGCTGCCAGCCTAAAAGACTCTGCACAATGATGGTGCTTCTGTAACACACACACACACACACACACACACACACACACACACACTCCAGAAATGTTGAGTGTCTTAAATTGATGCACAAGTAAAAATGATTTGAAGTGAAGCTCAATTTTTCTACCTCAACAGAATGACAGATGACAGTTAGAGAGATAGTAGGCAACTGCTATTTGTAGAACCATTAAGGGTACAAAAGAGCCTTAAACAGTCCAGAGGATCAAGAGAAGGGTGAATCATTCTGGTTTTGAAGACCACAAGAATCAGGAACACAACCTATAAGAGTACAGACCACACCATCAGAAAATCACATATATTGCTCCTCCATAACATATAAGGAGAAAGCAAAAGAGATGGGGAGAATAGTTTGTTCATTAGTTTCCACATATGAGTGAAATCAGATGGCACTTGTCTTTCTCTGACTGATTGTTTCACTTAGCTTAATGTTCTAACAAACAAAATAGAGACAGACTCATAGATAGAAACCAGGCTGATAGCTTTGGGGTTCGGGGTGGGGCTGGGTTAGGGTG
Source organism: Myotis lucifugus (assembly GCF_000147115.1). NCBI lineage: Eukaryota > Metazoa > Chordata > Mammalia > Chiroptera > Vespertilionidae > Myotis > Myotis lucifugus. The sequence continues at coordinate 2,494,916 of NW_005871075.1, forward strand.
GAGGGATTGAGCAAAAAAGAAAAAAAAGAGAAAGAACTCATGGACAACAGTGTGGTGATTGTAGGGGTGTAGGGGATAAGTGGAGGTGGAGGAAGGTATGGGGGATAAATGGTGATAGAAAAAATAAAATAAAGAGAAAAATAGATGGCAACAGAGAGACAAAAGCAGGGATAAATAAGTCTCACAGAGTTGAAAATATGGCTTTGTTAGAATTGTTTTCTAATCAGGTCTTTAAGTTTTCTATGAGGGAAATATGGAAATGGTGGCTAGAACACAAGGATTTGAGAAATGCATCAATGTAGTGAATGTTTAGGTGCTGCTGCATGAAGAAACAATTACTTGATTATTCATAGATGTATGTCTGTGCTTTGTATTATTTCAGCTTTAAGGTGTTTTGTGATATCATTAAAGTTTGACATTGAGCCAAAACCGGTTTGGCTCAGTGGATAGAGCGTCGGCCTGCGGATTGAGGGGTCCCAGGTTCGATTCCGGTCAAGGGCATGTAACTGGGTTGCGAGCACATCCCCAGTAGGAGATGTGCAGGAGGCAGCTGGTCGATGTTTCTCTCTCATTGATGTTTCTAGCTCTCTGTCTCTCTCCCTTCCTCTCTGTAAAAAATCAATAAACAACTATATTAAAAAAAAAAATAAAATAAAGTTTGACATGAGAAGTTAAGTCATTCCCACAATCAACTAGATTATGTCTACTTTACGACAAAACTATTATTCATGCAATAAAAAATGTCTGCTCATCACTTAGGCCCCAGGAATATATAAGGCATCGGGCAGTAAAAATGTGAGCTCAGTCTGTACTCTTAAAGAATTCATAGTCTAGTGAGGAGATAGGCACATAGGCAAATGATTATAACATAAATTATGTGTGATGCATAGTAGCAATATAGATAAGAACCCATATGCAGGTCTGGGAAAGTCAGGGGAGGTTTCTTAGAGGAGGCAACAGTTGAACTAAGATTCCAAGGGAATATAGAAATTATTCAGATACAGAAAAGTAGAATGGGTGCCAGGAATGGTAGGCACATGATGTATAAGAGTTTAGTTTGTTTAGAAAATTATAAATTGTTCAATATTTCTGGAGTGTGCAAATATATAAAATAAAACAAATTATATATTTTTGAAGGATCAACAAAAGCTTGTAACAGCAATTTTCAGCCGGTATGCCACAAGTATTTTTAAAACATGCAATGCCTAACTATTTAGTTAGGGGCACTGACCTCTTTTTCCTTAGATTGTCAAGTTAAAAAAAAATGACAACAGCTAAGAAAACAATAGCCAGCCAGAGTGAATGCCCTGTCTTGAACCATACATATATAGGTCATATAATAGAGTAGTATCTTATTGGTCACATCATATAATAAGGTTGCATCTGATTGGTTAATTCTTGGTACCAGAAATCCTTATATACAGTATAGGCACCTGAATTTTTAAAGTCATTCTGGAGCAAAAAGGGTAGGCAATTACTATTATCATTTTGTAAATCATAAAAATCACACCCATTTTTTGTCAGATCAGCAAAAATTATAATATAGTTTGGTATGATACAGAATTTTAGTAATTAGCTTATGTGTGCCATGGGATTAAAAAGGATGAAAATCATTGGCATATAGGTTTGGGTAATGTCTTAATATGTATAAAAGTTGCCTTTGGAATCCTGTGCTAAGAAAATATTTTTTGTTAAATTGTTTTAGTTAGGAAGCCAAAACTCTGCTTTGTGCTTATCTGCCATCTTTTATCTTGGTTACAAGAGTGGGGTAATTCCATGAAAGAACTGCAAAGCACTGCACATTATTGCTTATCCAATAACCTTATGTTTCCCTTGAAACTTGAACCAATGGGTTAGAAATTCTCTCCTACTAATTTTTCCTCATTCATCAAGGACTGAGCCTAGAGCCACAGCCATATAAGATATTCCAGAGGTCTAGTTTAAAACCAAAATTATTTGAATTTATTTTCATGATCCCCAAAATAAACACTTTCTGAATTTACTAAGAGTTCCAATCCTCCAGTACAGCCTCTCTCATCCTTTCTCCATGTGCTGGTCTTCGAGTGGCCTAACAATATGGCTAATAAATTATTATTATTACTCAATATGGCTAATAAATTGGCCATACTGTTTTTGTGGTAGAAAAAGTCAAGTTCCTGGATTTTTCTTACATACTGTATATGTAGGAAAAGTATTTTTTTAATATATTTTTATTGATCTCAGAGAGGATGGGAGAGGGAGAGAGAGATAGAAACATCAATGATGAGAGAGAATCATTGATCAGCTGTCTCCTGCACGCCCCCTACTGGGGATTGAGCCCACAACTTGGGCATGTGCCCTTGACCGGAATCAAACCCGGGACCCTTCAGTCCACAGGCTGATGCTCTATCCACTGAGCTGAACTGGCTAAGGCAAAATATTTTTTATAATAGGAAATGAATTATACAGAAATATCAGATCTTAACAACTTTGTAGTCTTCTGAGTGTTTACTTATTACTTGACAAAATATAATTTTGTGATTACTAGATATAAAAAGCTCTTTTGCCAATAAAAATATTAAAATGTTGATATGATTTACAGAGTTTTCTTTTTTATCTGATGCTTTCCAAAGATGAGTTAGCTGAGTTAAGTTGGGGTTTGAATCCCACTCGCTTGGTGGGATTCATGGTTGATAATGTTGAGCAGTGGTTAATCTAAATATAAAAACCCAATGATTGCTTAATTTTTTCTTTTTATATTTTTACTTGTATGGGAAAGAGTAAAACGAGGTACCTGATCAAGTACTAGTCACGTTTTTCTCTCCCTTTTGTAAATGACAAGGATGGGTACTTTGTTACTTCACTGAATTAACTGAGTTAACTTGTAGGAAAGAGCCAACATGGACATTGAGAGTTATTGGATGTCAAACTTTCAGTGGGTTTTCTGTCAATATTCAGCTTACTTTTTTTTAAAGATTTTTATTTTAGTTTTAGTATATTTTTAATTTCTTATTTTAAGTTGAGTTAATTTAAAGGCATTGGAGGGTTGTCTTGGTTTAAGAACAAATTTGATTACTGTTCTTTCTTTGAAGAGTTGTGACATCTGTGTGGTTGAGTCATTCGCACAGGTGGTAAAGAACTTTCATAATAAAAACTATATGCTCAACGCCAATAAAACACCAGCTTCCAAACCCACTTTCACTCAGGCTGTTCAACCTAAAATCTATTTATAGTCTATTTGAATATTAAATAGTATTTCAAGAAAATACTTTATTTTGCTTTAGAACTTATATTTTTCAACTTCCTAGATTAAAAATTACTAATTTAGAATTGTAAGTGCTGTAATTCATATAGGGATAAGAATGTGCTTATGAAAAACAAAGTCTATCATTGTATCTTAAAAGGTCTTAATTGTGACCTTTTGACTTTAAATGACCTTAAGTGTTCTGGTTTTGAAGCGTATGGGTGACTTGGGAGAAGGTTAAAGTAAATCACTTGGTGTATTGGTGGCATTTAATTCTTTCTCAGGAAAGCAAGTACCTCTTAGCGGCAGGCAGAGGCCAGCCCCACCATCGAAGCCTTCTCCTTCTCTGGGCTTGGGTTCTCAGGCACCTAAATAAATAATGATTCTATGATTATTGTGAAGGACCCATGGAGTTACTTATCAGTGCACTTATTTCACTTTCAACAAAAGGGTTGATCTGTCCTGGTAACTTATTGCCTGCTTTGGTATCCAGCCAGTGGTGAGAATTTTGACAGGCAGAATGCATGGGTGTCAATGGCAATTGTATTTATAAAAAATGTAAGTGAAAAACCTATTTCTAATTTTCTTTTTCAACTCTGTTTCACAATATGTTTTCATCTGCATATCATTTTAATCTTCCTAATGCAATGAAATTACTTTGTTTTTTAAATTATTTTATCTTTGACATAGACTCCCATAACAAGTTAAGTACATAGGGAAAGAACACAACAATATGAGTCAAACTTTGGGCATAAAGTGGAAGATATACACAGTGCTCTGTTTTTTTATTTTTTAAATCCTTCTTTCAGACGTCATTTATGCTTTCATATAATCTTGCAGGTTATATAAATACATTATATAGAAGGTGAATATGTCACAAGGCTGTCCAAACTCATTGGATCCTGAAGAGCTTTTTGTGTGCGTATTTCAGTGGTTTGTAGATCTGAGGAACACCATTCTAACTTTTTCAGCTTTTTGAACTATCCTGGAAGAGACAGTGAAACTTATGGGCCTACTGTCCATATACTTTAATCCATTAAGGTAACCTGATTAGCTCTGTGTTCATATGCATCTTAGCTGATTTTATGTTAAATAGCGACAAGAAGTAGGTGAGGAAGACTTATGGAGAAAGGAGGAATGCCCCTTTCTAACAGATAGGATAAAAAATGTTTTGATTGAAAACCAGTTTCAGCTGTAAGAAAAATATATAGGTTGAGCTCCACTCACTGTGGGACACTGAGGCAAGTGCTTGTCATAGATTCATGCAATGTCTTTGTCTTCACCCACCTGGATTCAGGAATTGTCTCCACCATGTAGGTGATGAGACCGCGTACAGCTCACCCACCGTGTATCCCAGGTGGTAAAACTGCAACTTGGGTCGTGGTCAGTGTGATTGCAGAGCCCTGCTCTTCCTATTACACTCTGTGCTGATACCACAAGACCCGAGTAGCTTGGATTAGAATGTGACTACATTGAATAGTTTGTTTGTTTTTAATTAGTATCATAGATGGTTTTTATTGCCCACCATTATTTCAAATGGCCTAACTGCAATTTCTTAGGACAAGTGAAAATAAAGCCCCATTTTTGCGTCATATTTGAGATTGAAAAAAAAGTGGTTGCCTTTAAAATCAATTAGGACACCTCCATGGAAAATTACCTGGGCTGTTTCATGGTTGGCAAGAGCAGAGGAGGGAGCTGGCATCCTGAAGAGGCACAGGCCTGGCCTCGGGTCTAGCCAGCACCCACTGGCAGCAGCGCAGCCCTGGAGCTGTCAAGATTTTCCTAAATTGTAAAAATCTGAAAGTCACATTTTAGAATCGTCTTTTCTTCTAATTCTTTATTATTGCCTTTTTACGGCCTCAGGAAAGTAGTAACACAAAAGATCCTTTTACATCTTTTGCTTTAAAACGCAGAATCCAGGAGGGATTTGTCTGGCGAGGTTCATGAAGGAAAATCTGTAGCTGATCAGTGTTCATCCTACCAGTAAAAGTCCAATCACAGCAAGCCGGTTCATTCATTTTAGCTTATAAACTCAAGAAAATGATTTTAAATTAGGGGGAAAAAACCTGGATTCTCACCCATTTTAATTTCATAAAGAAATCATTATCACTCTGGAAGCTGTAATTTCTTTTTCTTTCGTTCTGTAAGATATAATTTTATTGTGCTAAATTCCCACCACTTACCTCTCGATATTTACAGTATATTTCAGCTTAATTTCAAACTCTGTCAAAGTCCTTGTGCTGTAAACTATTTTTTTAAAGATTTTTTAAAAAATGTTTGTGCTTTTTTTACTTTATTCAATACTTCTTCCCATTGATTGCCTAATGCAGGAATTGCCTGGAAAATAGTAGTATACAATGAATAACAAAGAGTAAGTGAAGGGTTCTAAACTTGTACACATGGTTTACAACCAGTGTTTATAGAAAATGATTAACAAGGACAGCAGAGTCTGGGCCCCCTACCCAACCTCCCATCGCTGTTACCCTGTCTCCAGACCAGCTGTGTCTGCCTCACCTGGGAGATGTTAGAAATGGCATTTCTTAGGTCCACTACAACCTTCTAATTCAGAAACTCTGGGGGTTGGACCCAGTAATTGGTGTTTTAACCAACCCTCTAGCTGAATCTGCTGCTCTCTGAAGTTTGAGAGCCACGGATGCTGTTCATGCAACGTTGTTGGTTCTTTTCCCCCTCACTGATGGCCTCTGAAGCCTCCTTCTCCTGCTCTCTGCGGGCAATAAGGTTGCTTTCATCCACTTGATCCCTGGACCTGGAGAGGGATGGGCCCGGCTTCTCCATCTCTGCTTGTCTTCAGAACTGGAGGAGGCTGGAAGAGTCTTGAGTTCTCACTGGGCCAGGGCAGATGCAGGGCATTCGCCTCCTTCCTGCTGCAGAAGAGGGAGAGGGGGCCATTAGTCACTAATGCTTCAGTGAGGGACCAGAAGTGTGTTTTAGGCCTGAGTCAGAAGAATGTCTTTATGCATAAATACCTATAACTAATACTTACAACCAGTGTATAGGCGCAAACCCAAGCACACATTGGACAAGCTCTGCCAGGAAGAGGGCAGAAACACGCAGCTCCATGGCCATGCAGATGCTATCGGTGCTCTCACTGCTCCTGCTGCCTTTAGTTTTGTTTTTGTATTTTTTCAGCTTTATAATTGCCATTTAGTTCAGCCATGCTCTTCTCTACTCTCAAGTGGGATATTTCTCCTAATAAAGATCCAGAATACTGGATACCATGTCCAAATAAAGCATCGGATTAGGGAAGATTGGGTTAATTGGAATGGATCAAGGGCAGCGTTGAAAAGGAAGTCCACACTAGTCTAATATTAACACAGAGAAACAGATGCTAAAGTGATGATTTAGGTCATTTTGTACTTCATTTCCCCCAAAGACCTTACATTATTTCTTGCCTATTTCTTTAGTAAATTCCTGCTGAATTACCTTATAATTCAAACCTTTACTTCATTTAGATTTTGTGGGCCTTGGATGTGGTGATCTCCATTATATTTTGATGTAAGAAACATAGTTTTATTTTTTATTTTTATTTTCTGATTTAATTTTTAAAACATTTTTTCAGTTACACTTTATATTCTTATTTTGTATTAGTTTCAGGTGTACATCACAGTGGTTAAACAATTTTATACTAGTAGCCAACTGGCATCATACATAGTTATTACAATATTATTGACTATATTCCCTAGGCTGTACTTTATTATTGACTATATTCCCTAGGCTGTACTTTATATCCCATGACTATTTTGTAACTACCAACCTGTACTTCTCAATCCTTTCACCTTTTTCAACCAGCCCCCCAAAACCTCCTTCCCTCTGGCAACCATTAGTATGTTGTCTGTATCTATGAGTCTATTTCTGTTTTGTTTGTTCATTTATATTGGTCTTTAGACTCTACATATAAGTGAAATCATATGGTATTTGTCTCTCTCTGACTGACTTATTTCACTTAGCATAATACCCTCTAGATCAGCGGTTCTCAACCTGTGGGTCACGACCCCTTTGGGGGTCGAACCACCCTTTCACAGGGGTCGCCTAAGACCATCGGAAAACACATATATAATTACATATTGTTTTTGTGATTAATCGCTATGCTTTAATTATGTTCAATTTGTAACAATGAAAATATTCATCCTGCATATCAGATATTTACATTATGATTCATAACAGTAGCAAAATTACAGTTATGAAGTAGCAACAAAAATAATTTTATGGTTGGGGGTCACCACAACATGAGGAACTGTATTAAAGGGTCTCGAATTAGGAAGGTTGAGAACCACTGGCATAGATGGATCTATTATGCTGTTGCAAATTGTAAAGTTTTGTTCTTTTTTTTATGGCTGAGTAGTATTAGATTTTACAGTAGGTTCTTGGGTTATGTCGGAGATTCGTTCCTACGGCGCGACATAACGCGATTTTCACCGTCAGTCGGAACCCACCTACATAAACACCTATGTCACTCACATGGAGCACATACACAGCAGTAATGAAGTGAAACAGTAAAAAAATTAAAAGAAAGATAACAATTCCTGACCTTTACTTGTGATAAATAAATAATAAAAACATAACGCACATATGTACATACATCGAAATGACGGAACTTTTTTTTTATATAAATACTGTAAATAGGAGATGGTGACATAACCACAAAATGACATACATCGAGTCCGACATAACCCGAGGACTGCCTGTATATACTATGTACCATGGCTTTTTTATCCACCCATCTATTGAGGGGCACTGGATTTCTTCCATGGGTTGGGTATTGGAAATAATGCTGCAGTGAACATAGGAATGCAAATATTCTTTCAAATTAGTGTTTTGGTTTTTTCAGATATATTCTCAGAAGTGGAATCACTGGGTCATAAGACAGTTCCATTTTTAATTTTTTGAGAAAACTCCAGTTTTCCACAGTGGCAGCACTGGTCTGCATTCCCACCAACAATGTATCAGGGTTCTCTATTCTCCACATCCTTGCCAACACTTGCTGATTGTTGATTTATTGATGACTAGAGGCCCGATGCACAAATTTGTGAATGGGTGGGGTCCCTTGGCCTGGCCAGCGATAGGGGCCAAAAGGGGCCAGCAGGGGGAGGGGCTGCGGGAGGTTGTCCAGCCGCAAGAGGTTGGCTATGGGAGTGCACTGACCAGCAGGGAGAAGCTCCTGCATTGAGCATCTGCCCCCTGGTGGTCAGTGTGTGTCATAGTGACCGGTTGACTGTCGTTCGGTTACTTAGGCTTTTATATATATAGATAGCCATTCTGACAGATGTGAGGTGATATTTAATTGTGGTTTTAATTTGCATTTCTCTGATTAGTGACATTGAGCATCTTTTCATATATCTATTGGCTATGGCCTATTTGGAAAAGTTTCTATTCAAGTCCTTTGCCCATTTTTTTTAAAATTTTAGATGCCTAACTTTATTGGAGATTCAGAGGATTTAAAAAAATTAATTATTTATTGTTTAATGTATTACATATAGTATTACATATGTCTTCTTTTTCCCCCATTGACCTCTCCTGGGCCACCTCCACCCCCCAGCACATGCTCTCAACCCCTAGTGTCCATTTTTGTTTGTTTGTTTGTTTTTTGGTTTTGAGTAGTATAAGTTCTTTATTTAAAAATAATATATTTTGATTTATTTCAGAGAGGAAGGGAGAGGGAAGAATAGATAAAAACATTAATGATGAGAGAGAATCATTGATCAGCTGCCTCCTGCACGCCCCCCACTGGGGATCGAGCTTGCAACTCCGGCATGTGTCCTTAACCGGAATTGAACCCAGGACCCCTCAGTCCACAGGCCGACGCTCTATCCACTGAGCCAAACCAGCTAGGGCTATAAGTTCTTTATAAATGTTGGATATTAACCACTTATCAAATGTATTATTGGCAATACATTCGGTGGGTTGACTTTTCATTTTGTTGATGGTTTCCTTTGCTGTGCAAAAAAATTTTTAGTTTGATGTAGTCCTATTTGTTTGTTTATTTGTTTTTTCTTTTGTTTTCCTTGCCTGAGGAGATACATCAGAAAAATATATTACTAAGAGAAATGTCTGAGGTTTTACTGCTTATATTTTCTTCTAGGATTTTTATGTATCCAGTCTTGCATTTAACTCTTTAATCCATTCTCAGTTTATTCTTTTTTTTTTAATATATTTTATTGATTTTCTACAGAGAGGAAGGGAGAGAGATAGAGAGTTAGAAACATCGATGAGAGAGAAACATCGATCAGCTGCCTCCTGCACATCCCCCACTGGGGATGAGCCCGCAACCCAGGCACATGCCCTTGACCGGAATTGAACCCGGGACCTTTCAGTCCGTAGGCCGACGCTCTATCCACTGAGCCAAACCGGCTTCAGCTCAGTTTATTCTTACATATGGTGTAAGGAGGTGGTCTAGTTTCATTTTATTCCATGTATGTGTCCAATTTTCCCAGCACCATTTATTGAAGAGACTGTCATTACCCCATTTTATGTTTTTGGCTCCTTTGTCAAATATTAATTGACCATAGTATAGGTTTATTTGTGGACTCTCTATTCTTTTCCATTAACCTATATGTCTATGCCAGTATGAGGTTACTTTGATTACTGCGGCCTTGTGGTATGGTTTGATATCAGGTAGCATCATTCCTCCAACTCTGTTCTTTTTTCTCAAGATTGCTGTAGCTATTTGAAATCATTTGCGGTTCCATATAAATTTTTGGATTATTTATTAAAGTTCTGTGAAATACACCATTGGTATTTTGGTAGGAATTGCATTGAATTTATAGATTGCTTTGGGTAGCGTGGACATTTTAACAACATTAATTCTTTCTATCCTTGAGCATGGTATATGCTTCCATTTATTTTTATCTACTTCAGATTCATTTTCAGTATCTTGTCATTTCCCAAGTATAGGTCTTTCACCTCCTTGGTTAAATTTATTCCTAGATATTTTATTTATAATTTGATGTAATTTTAGATGTGGTTGTTTTCTTAATTTTCCCTTTCTGATAGTTCATTATTGGCATATAAAAATGCAACTGACTTATGGAGATTTATTTTGGTGGAATCTTTAGGGTTCTCTATATACAGTATCATGTTGCCTATTAATAATACAGTTTTATTTCTTTCTTTCCAACTTGGATGCCTTTTATTTCTCTTCTTGTCTGACTGCTGTGGCTAGGACTTCCAGGACTATGCTGAATCAGAGTGTAAATGTGGACATCCCTGTCTTTCTCCTGATCTTAAGGGAAATGCTTTAGTTTTCCCCCATTGAGTAGGATGTGAGCTGTGGGTGTGTCATATATGGCCTTTATTATGTTGAAATATGCTCCCTCTATTCCCACTTTGCTGAGAGTTTTTATCATAAATGATTGCTGGATGTTTTCAAATGCTTTGTCTGTATCTATTTATATGATCATGTGATTTTTATCCTTCATTCTGTTTATGTGGTATATCATGTTACTTGATTCGTGGGTATTGTACCAACCTTGCTTCCCAGGAGTAAATCCCACTTGTTCGTGGTAGATGATCTCTTTAATGTATTGATAGATTTGATTGTCTAACATTTTGTTGAGAGTTTCTGCATCTATGTTCATCAGGAATATTGGCCTATAATTCTCTTTCTTTGTAGTGTCTTTATCTGGTTTTGGAGTTCGTGTAATACTGGCCTCCTAAAATGAGCTTGGAAGTCATTCCTCCTCTTGAATTTTGTTGAATAGTTTGAGAAGGATAGGTGTTAGTTCATCTCTGAATGTTTGGTAAAATTTACCTGTGATGCCATCCTGTTCACGAATTTCGTTTGTTGGAAGATTTTTGATTACTGCCTCAATTTCATTAGTTTTAAACAGTCTGTTCAGATTTTTTTCTCTTGAGACAGTTTTGGAAGATTGTATGTTTCTAGGAATGTGTCCATTTCTTCCAGAATGTCCAATTTGTTGGCATATTATTGTTTGTAATATTTTGTTATAAGATTTTATATTTCCTTGGTGTCAGTTCTTACTTCTCCTCTTTCATTTCTGATTTTATTTATTTGGTCCTCTCTTTTTTCTTGATGGATCTGGTTAAAAGTTTATCTATCTTGTTTATGTTTTCAACGAACCAGCTCTTGGTTTCACTGATCTTTTGTATAGATTTTTAGACTCCACTATACTTATTCCTGCTCTGGTTGTTATTATTTCCTTTCTGCTACTCACTTTGGGCTTTGTTTGTGTGTTTTTTCTAGTTCCTTTAAATGTAAGGTTAGATTGTTTATTTGATATTTTTCAAGTTTCTTGAGGTAGACTTGTAATGTTATAAATTTCCCTCTTAGGACTGCTTTCATTGTCCCTCATAGATTTTGGGTTGTTGTGTGCTCATTTTCATTGTAACAAACATGGTTTTAAAATAAGCTCACTCTATTTTACCTATGAGAATACCATGTATCAGCATGTGGTTAATAACGTGAAGCTTGCCCTGCCAGTGTGCCTAAGTTGGTAGGGTGTCATCCTGTGCACCAAAAGGTTTGGCCAGGGCACATGCCCAGGTTGTGGGCTTGATCCTCAGTAGGGGGCATGCAGGAGGCAGCTGATCAATGTTTCATTCTCACATAGATCTTTCTCTTTCTCTCCTTCCCTCTCCCTTCCTCTTTCTTTAAAAATCAATAAAAATACTTTTAAAAATAATGTTTGCCAAATTGTTCTGTAATATAAGAAATAGGGCAGTCCTTCACTATATAAATTTATTCAATAATACATTTTTGAAGTAAAATGATATTCAATTTAATTATCTATTATCTTTTTATTGTGTTTGGGATAGGTTTAGATATTATGAAATATTTAAAGAGATGGAAGAGTTGCTTGTCATCAATTCTGAGATAATAATTTTCCCTAAGAATGCCTATTTTCAATTTTACATGAATGTTAATAAATAATAATTCATTAAATTGAAATGACATGAGTAAAAGTAAGCAGAGAATTGGAGAATAAATACATCAAATAATGTATGTACACTTGACAAAATGTCAAATATATTTAAAAGATAATAGTGCAGGAATAGCCTAAGCACGTTGCTTATGCAAGGTAGCCATGAATATGATTAGAAGAAGCCCATGAGATACTCAGGTAGGAATTTACCTGACACCATCAGTGGAAGCCACCAGATCCTGAAGGATGACCCGCTGGTGGAGCCAGAGGCCTGTCAGCCGGACCCCCCTCAGTTCATCACTGTGGGTAGTCCTTTCAGCTTGGGGAGAAATCACACTTAGAAGGTTCTCTGAAAAGAGCACGTTCCAGTCTCTGTGGTGTGAGTAGACTAAAAAGAGCCAATATGTGTTTCTGGGCCCTAAAAATGTGCATGAGGACTGGCAAGACTGGCTACATACACAGGAAATTCATATGGAAATCTGAAAATCAAAACAGAGGCCAACTCATATTATTATGTAGAACTGTGTGACTTGTGGGGGAGCAGAGAAGTCTGGGATGGGGGAGGGGATAAACTGGCTTTGATGGAAATCTCACCGCCCCTGCCCTCAACACAGGTGCACCTGGAGTGTGGAAATATTCCAGACCCCACCTGCTGGTGAACCCGGTGCTGCTATCCTGCTTCTTATTCTGACATTTTGGATTGCATTCGATGAGGAACTCAGCTCAGGTGGGAAAAGAGGCCTGAGGCTAGGAGCTGAATGTAAGGTTAAAGCTTGGCTGCTCGGAGTAAGGTAGAAGGATCAGCAACACGGACATGGCCTGTGAGCTGCCTAGAGTTGCAGACTCCCAGGCCCCGCCCCAGGCCCACCAAACTAAGATGTCAATGAGACCCACAGGTGACACTTTGCACATTGAGATTTGACAAGCCCAGCACTGTGACGGGACCTCAGAGCCTGCAGCTCAGAGCGATCGCACATGGCTGAAGGTGACAGCCTTTTTCACTGTCCTCTCTGCCAAATCTAAGTAAGAGCACTGACAGAACACAGGAAAATTTTAGACCTCTATACATGTGATGGATATGTAGGCAGAAGTTGGAACTCCTAAGAAATATAATTCCCACTCATTTTCTTTGTTAGGAGACCATATCACTATTTTATTCACTCTGGATCTTTCCTTCCCATTCCTCAGAATCAACTATCAGTACCTCTTAACTATGTAGTAGAAGCAATGTAACAACCAGTGCTGCTTACTGGGGGAGGGGTAAATCCCAGCCCCAGAATACACTTGAGCCGAAAGGCAACCATCCTTCTCTACCATCTTAACCACCGAAATGGGTGCATGACAGGCCCATTCCCCTGGCCATTGTCTAGGAACATTACTTAGTGATGTTCGAAGGGCTTCACGATGCCCTCTACAGATTTCCAGAGAAGCTGGCTGAGCGGATTACACTGACCATTATAACCAGAGGAGCTTAATTAAATGAGCTAGTGTGCAAACTATATAAACACACCCGCCTTTATTCACAGCAGCTCTCCCACTCATTGCTATAAATACCTCACCAGCCCCTTTGGAGTTGGTGGACATGGATATGCTGCCATTTCCTCTGCTAATCTCCAATTGTTTGGGGGGCTGGCCCAGTGCCACAACGGAAAAGTTGCCATGCTCGCTGCTTTTTTACATGCATGCCTTCCACAAAGTAATTATTACTTCCTGGAGGGCTGAGGGGCTAAATTTAACTTTAGCCAGAGATTTACTCCTGGGGTCACATTTATACATATTTACCACTGCAAATTAAATGAAGGGTGTTCCCCCTCCCCCCATATGTGTCTATCTCAGGTAAAGAGAAAAATTTTGTTCCTCATCTGCCTCTCATGAGAACACAAGAATGATAGAAAGTCACCTTATTTGAGAATTGTTACTTCCCTAGATGACAGAACACTCATTCTCAAATTAATTTTGCTCAGAATCTTTCCCATGTCGCCAGGGGACCATTTCTTGTGTGTGGATCTTAGCCAGAGAAGCCTATGACTTTTCAAAATTATAATTGCCTCATTACAGTGTCCACATTTTAGTGGTGAAAGAAACGACTGTTTAGCTTGGAAGGCTTTTTAGTCTAGAAAGATAAAAGCCTGGGTGAAAAGTGTGGGTGTGCGAGGGAGTAACAGTGGCCTTCAGAAGAGGAAGTGTTAATGTACAGAGGATGGAGACCAGCTGCTTTTCATCTCCACTGAGAACAGACTAGAGGAAATGGGCTCCAGGAGAACTTGGGGAAGCTGCTTAAGAAAGACTGTCCTTTCTTACAGGGCCAGTCCTGGAGGAAACAGAGCCAACAGCATTTCTAGAAAGAAACTGGGACGTGGCTCTGAAGGAGTTACATGTTACTGTAAAATTCCCAAATTAAGAAAGTTTCTAAATACACCCTTAAGTTATTTAATTTTCAGGGCACATTATCATCATCCTTTTTCAACAAATCACTATTACATGCTTACAAAATATAAGTCAGTGTACTGAGAGTAGCTCAGCAGTTCTTCATTTCTGGGTTTGGATTTCAATTTTGCAATTTACTGACTTCATTACTTTGGTTTCATTATCCAACCTCTCTGAGTTTAATATCCTTATCTGTATACTAGTGTTTCTATAGCATGTTTCATAGAAAAATGGCTACCATCGAAGATAACATATGTAAGTTTTCTAGTACAAAAACAGGTATATATTAAGCATTTAATAACATTGGGTATTTGATAGTATGATCTGCAAGGCCTATAAGTGCAAGGGACTGTTTAGCACTTAGTTACAATACTAATGGTTTATTCCTAACTTATACTTTAGGAAACTGAAACACCAATAGGTTAAGCTAAGTTGCATTAGGACATAAAGCCAATAACACATATGTTGAATTTAAAAGCTGGTGCTCTTCCTACCATAACACACTTTCTCATATTATATGAAACAAATTAAGGATATGGAGATTGCTTATTAGCATATGCACCTATTATTAAAATCTGTAGTTTTCAAAACTCAAGCTCTCAGAGTGTCTATCAAGCCTGGTCCATGTGCACTATATGTGCCCCTTTGGAGCATCTCATCTATTGGCAGGGGGAGGTTGTCACCACTAAGTTAGACGACATAGCAGTAAATTTGCTTGGAAGATCTCTCAAAAATTATGAAGCCTTTGCAATAAAGGAAAGTATGTTGAATTTATTTTAGATCTGCAAACTATTTTTCATCAATTTCTATTATCTTATCTAGTTATCCAATCACTAGTAGTTTGTTGATGTCTGCATTTCAGAGGCTGTGCTTGGTACTAGGAATTTATGATTTAAGGATGCTCTTCTACTGAAAAAGAAAAACATCAACAAACACTTGCTATATAGTAAGGTAAGTACTATATTATGAATGACATAAAGCTTTCCAAAAAAAGCAAATTTGGAAAAGTATTTCAAAGGAACTAATACTTGAGCCAGGTCTTATGTGTGGTAGGAGAGCAGACATCTAGTCAAAGACCCTGGTAAAATGCTAAAAATTCTAAAAAATAACTGAATGTATAAAAAATCTTAATATCTTATGTGTAATAATTCAGACTCATGTTACCTTAATGACAGTAAAATATTTGAACCAAGAATGAAGTTACAATGATGAAGACAAAGTTGAAATACAATGCAAAAAATATTCCCACTAATTCTTCACTAAGATTTAACCCAATAAACAGACTTTTCCTTTTAGAATATTATTTGTTTTAGACACCAAGAAACTACTTGCTTATAGATCTACAAATAAGGGAAGGAAACATGTGTAGATGTGGTTCCTGGTATAGCCAATCAGTTATACCTGGAATATCGCATAAGATATTTCTACACATACCCTAGCCAGTTTTGCTCAGTGGTCAGAGCATCAGCCTGCAGGCTGAAGGGTCTTGGGTTCAATTCCAGTCAAGGGCACGTACCTTGGTTGTAGCTCAATCCCTGGTCCCGGTCGGGATGGGTGTGGGAGGCAACCAATCGATGTGTCTCTCTCACATTGATGTTTCTCTCTCTGTCTCTTCCCCTCCCCTTCCACCCTCTCTAAAAAATCAATGGAAAAAATATCCTTGTGTGAGGATTAACAATAACAGCAAAAGATATTTATACACATTAGCTGGCCTGGAAACTTTCAAGCAATTGTTTCTAAACTAAATGCAATAGTTTCTACACCAAATACACTAACTACAGTGGTATTTTGATGACTTTAGAATGCCCCAGTCAAGCTATCGGCCATTTATTTTACATTTATAAATTGCTGTTTTAAATAATTTTACCTTTATGATATATGTTCTGAGATATAAAAACAATAAAAGTCAAATATTAAATTGAAGGGCTTTAGTCAAATACACACCCCTTTTATATATTGACTAAATATTTAAATGTAACATACAGTAGAATGTGTATGAACATTAAGGGAATAGTTTGGCATTTTAGGTCTCTTGTTAATGGCCTGTAACTGATATCTTTGAGATACTAATTTTGTCTTTTATTTGGACATTATAAGAAAAAATAATTCTGCAAGTTCTGAGCATACCAGAGAGAGTTATAGCAGTAAGAATCATCTTTATAAAGGGTCAAAAGTTTGAATTCAAATACCGAGTTTCGTGATTGTTAAAGTGACTATGATGGTTAGCATTTTTACATGAGTTAGTAGACATGAATTTGGAAGGCATGTGTTTGTATATGGAGTGGTGGTCATGCTATATTTTATCAAGTACATATTGTGTTTGGATCAAAATACCATAAGGGAAACCTTAATTTTCTACTATGTAGGACAACTCCCATAAAACCTATTACATAGTTTATGTTACTAGATGTAGGGTTTTTGTTTGTTTGTTTTTGTGGGGTGTTGTTTTTTTTTTTTTTTTTGGCATGGTGTACTTTTCCAACTGGTGTGATTTGTGATAAATCCATTTTTTCCTGTTCTTTTCATGCAGATTTCTTATTTTTCCTCCCGCATCTCTGTAAATAATATTTCTTTTAAAAATCTTAAACTGTTTCAGTAGTTAATATGATAAAGTTTACATTTTGATTTCATAAAGCAAACATAATAAAATCATCATAAATAAAAAGTCTTAACAATATTCTTGAGTATCAATAATGTAAATATTTTTAGCATTCATAAAATGTTATATTTTTAAAAGGGCTCTTTTAACAAGCTGCCATCATGATGATGTCTTTCTAATGGTTATCTTAAGAGTAAAGAAAAAGTCCTAGCAGTTTATTATAAGCAAACATGTAAAATATCACTTAATATTCATAAAAAACACTTCACTTTTTCTCTTATTAACAAAAGAAACAATTCTTTGTGTAGCAGTTTGGTACTATTCATGAAGTAAGTAAAGTCCCTGAAAATAGTATACAAACATTAGATTTTAAATCAAAAATGTTTATTGTAAAAAAGGACCTTGAAAATTGTTTTTTAAAAAAGAGACATAATTTCACAAGTCTCAACATTAGCTATAGAAAACATCTTTTTCATACAAAATTCATTCAATCATATAAAAATAAACACAAATTTACATTAACTCAGCAACTATACAATTAAGGCACTTGGAAAGGGTGTTGCATAGATTGCATTTGGTGTCTGCATTTAAAATAGTTTAAGTACATTACTGAGTTTCTAAGAATCCTTTCTTGCACTTATTCCCATCTTTAATTAATTTTAGAAAAATCATTAAAAATTATCTTAAAAGTAAGACACGGAGCATGCACCAGGAATGTTCAAAGCTAGTCTTTTCCTCCTCCCCAAGGCACATACTGTTTATTGGCAAAACAAACACAAAAACAAAAACACTTTTAATACAGTCTCCTGTGTTTTGTTCTTGTTCTTTTTCTTCCTCTCTCCCCTAAAAATACAGTTTAAAGCATTACAGGCGATCAAAAACAGCTTTAGTTCAACAACGGTAACCAGACATTAGACATGTAATGAAGTAAACTTGGAATAGTTTATAAGGCACCTGAGATAGTGTCTGGCAGATTCTCTTCCTATAAGAAATTCTATTACAAACTCTATTACAAAACAATACTGTTCTTTTTAGTTGAAATGATTTGGCAGCAATGTAAATCTTTGCATTCTTTCTTAGTAAGAAAAGATACAATGTGCTTTTTGCTTCGCCTTTGAAGAGAAAGATCCTTGTCTTTTATTCTCTCTATCTAGCTGTCAGTAAATATATAGGACTTTTAAACTTCACATGGAAAGGATTAACTTTAAACACATGGATTCCATGCTCTTGCAGCTTTTAGTGTGTGTGTGTGTGTGTGTGTGTGTGTGTGTCTATACATATTATTTGGTCGATATGCACAAGAGAAAATGCCTTTGGACTTTTCTTGATCATTTGGTCGGAGTGAAGAAATGCATTCTGTTCGAGTAAACATTGATTGCGTCACTCAGTGTGCTACACAGCAGCCAGATTCCTCATGTTTGTGCAGAAGAGACATTCTGGAGAAGGTTTTGGAGCAGTTTTTGCACTGGTATTTCTTTACATCAGAGTGGGTCTGCAGGTGAGCCCTCAGGTTGGATCTGTCTGCAAATGCTCTGTTGCAGTGAGGACAAGAAAAGGGCTTCTCCCCTGGGGTGGAGGTGGAGTGGGAGGAAAAGAAAGACAGTCAGTGTTTTTAGAGGAAACGTAAAGACAGATAACGTTCATGAATAACCACATTTTGCCAAAAGAATGAGAAGCAGCAAAACTTGATTAAAATTCCCCATAATACATACTTATTTTACTATCTAACCCTTTAAGATACATTTGAATGTTGCATTAAAAAATCACATTAAGCATACTGTTGCTGCTGCCAGTATGTAGAAATGATTCATGTATTTTTAGGACTTTCACTAATTAAAACTTTCTGCTTCAGCAGGTGAAGCTCATGTTTAGCTCCTCCCAACATTTCCCAATATTTCCCCTTTTCCCTCTTTCTGTATTATGACTAAGCCTGGATAAATGCCTTGACTCCCTGCAGATTGTGCTAGGAATAAAAAAAAAAATCAGCAGCAAAAAGCAAAGCAACTGAAAGCAAATCCAGTTCTAATTAATGCAACTTGCTATAGGGTGATATATATTACAGCAAAAAGACGACTAACAGGAAACTATAGGAGGAAAACCATCTATCAATCAAATGCTTTGAGATAGCAACATTTCTATTTGCTGATTATTGGAAGCGGTTTCACAGAACAAACATTCAAGTACCTCTTTCCTGATTTTCTAACTGATCTTTGAGACCAAACCTTCTGAATCTACTTTCCAAAGTCTCAATCCTGTTTGCAGTCTCTGGAGCAGAGGCTGTTCAAAAAGAAACGAAGCAGTGTGTGCTCCAAGGACTTTTTGAGTCATCAGGAAGTAGCTAGAAATGATCATCCATCATTAAAAGCACTGTGTCACTACTCAATGCAAACCCCAATGCCAACCCAGAGCTTCCGTCTGCTAGAGAGCAACGTTCCTGTCTATGTTTTCTCTTACCAGTGTGAGTTCTGATGTGTCCTTGAAGTAACCAGGGTCTGGAAAACGCCTTGCCACAGATCTTGCAGACACAAGGTAAGGTGTGGGTCCGAATGTGCATCTTAAGGGCGCCCAGGCTCACATATTCCTTGTCACAGTATTTACAGCTGAAAGATTTCCTAGACTGGGCATCGCAGTGCAGCTGCTTGTGTTTGGCCAGCCCAGAAAAAGTTGAATAGGTCTTATTGCATAAATTGCACTGAAACTTTTCAGCTTCAATGGCATGGGGGTCTGAAAGCTTGGACTGTAGTCTTTCCTCTTCATCACTAATGGGGCTTTCTGAGCCACTGTGGTCCTTGGATGAGGTGTCGGATGGAGAAGGGGGACTCACTCGACCCAAGGATGAGGCATATCCAGAAAGAGAAGAGAGGCCATTGGGTAGCGGGGCGTGGAATGGAGCTGCCGGAGTCCACATGGTGATGGGGCTGTATGCTCCTGAGCTGAGGATCTCTGGTTGTGGTATGACAGGCATGGGGTAACTCTCATAGAGATACGGGGAAATGATCACTAGGGGAAGAAATGAAAAGAAGAGAAGATTAAGGTAAAGCATTAAACATACACTGAGCGGCTACTTGGCAACACGTACAGCGCTCTCTCATGGAGATTTCATTTCATCTCCACCCTTGCTGCTAGTGGTAGTCAGTGTACTTCATGCACAGCTATGCCTCCTGCATAGAGTGTGACAGGCGCGAGACCAGCTCTGCGGTGAGGAGCACAGCCAGGCGAGTGCCTTCCCAGTCAGCAGGGAGAAGGAAACGCTTAGGTTTTATTTGTAAAGATACAGAAAAGCCGTTTTTCGTTTTATGCATGGGCTGGTTGCAGGTCTGTGACTCCAAGTACAAAGATGTGTGTGAACCAAGCTGCTTTCTAAAGGAAAGGAGCCTTCTTACATGAAAAAAGCAATACTTCAACAGTTACGTATTGTGTTACTCATCTTCCATATATTCATTATGCATGTACATACAAGCTTTAGAAAACGAAGTTGCAAAGAGTTGAATGAAGTTTTCCTTGTCAGTTAAAAGTTTCAAAAGTTTTCAATTAAAATTTATCCTAAATGATCAAAATAATCTGAACTCTCTTTTAGGATGTGACTTAAAAGGAAAACAAGCTAGTATTTAGTTCTTTTGTAATAGTATTGGAGTTGTAATAGATATTTATATATTTTAGATGTATATCGGTATAA
This sequence comes from Myotis lucifugus, assembly GCF_000147115.1. Lineage (NCBI taxonomy): Eukaryota > Metazoa > Chordata > Mammalia > Chiroptera > Vespertilionidae > Myotis > Myotis lucifugus. The sequence continues at coordinate 2,515,741 of NW_005871075.1, forward strand.
TTCCTTTTTTTAAATTTCTCTCCTACCCTCCCTTCATCCCTCCCTCCCTTCCCTTATTATTATTATTATTATTATTATTATTATTATTACCTGTGTGTGTGTCCAGTTCGCTGTAGTTCGGCTTTTTGGAGGCGTTGAAATGCTTCTTGACCAGGAAAGAGCGCGGCATCTTGCGGGCGGGTCTGGCGGGCGCCGGCGCGGATAACGGTCCGGTCCGGCGGGAGGACGCGGCCGGGCCCTAGAGCATCGTGGCCGGCGGGGCTCGGCCGCCGCTCAGGTGCGCGGAGGGAGGGCGGGCGCCTCTGAAGTCGCCGGGCTCCGGTCGGGACTGAGCCCGCGCCGGGGCTGGGTGGGTTTTTTCCTCTCTCCCGCGGGCAGGAGCCAATCGCCGCCCAGAGGTTCGGGTTTCAGCTCCTCCCTCTGGGACAGCTGTGAACAGAGGAAGAATCTGTTGTCAGACCCAATGATTCTGCTTCAAAATGGGCTGTGCTTCGGGATTTCAGTGGAGAGAGAGAAACAAGTGCCTAAGTTTTTTCAAGAGGTAATTCCACTTCCTTAGCTCTGCCAGTTACCGTGCTCTCTGCGCGCTGGATCGACCCGGGAACCGTGATTTCTATAAAAAACAGCCTGGCCTCCGGATGCCAGGCAGAGCCAGCGCCCCGGGACCAAACGCTCGCGGGGCTGGAGGGGTGCCCGGCAGGACCCCGGGGCAGCCCTGGGGTGAAGAAAGCCTGTATTTGGAAGTGACATCTGGAGAGGTTTTGCTTGCACCGAAGCAAAACAATGATCTCTTGGCTTTTGAAAAAGGAAGGCAGAGGCGAGAAGCAAAAGGCCCCCGTAAGCGAGGAGGGCGCCTCCCTCGCGGCGGGGGCTTCCCGGGGCTGCAGAGCGGCCTCCCTGGCCTCCGGGGCGCCGGGCCTGGACGCCGGGGAGGAAGGCACTGCGGGTCCTAGAGGCGCAGCGAGGCAGAGGCTGCACTTCCTGGGGAAATGAAGTAACCATGTCACCATGTTGGCCTGCTGGCTGGACAGACGTGCTCTTAGCCCATGAAAGACCTGCTGATGGAAGGACTGGGAGACTGCTTGGGGCTTAGAGGGGAGTGGGGGGCGGGAACGATAGGAAAACTGTCCTTAGGAACCATGAAAAATTCCCACAAACGCACTTGACGAGATTCTATCTCTTCATGTGTCACTGTCACGGGGAGAAGACGTGAATGGGCCCTTGGAGACGCAATTCTTTCATTTCCAATCCGCATCCGCTTGTAAAGGCTGCTATTTTCTTTAAAGTCATCAATATTCATCTGAGGAGCTGCTAGTTTCTGGACTGTGTTTTTAAACAAAGGATACCATTATGAGTACTGCTCGGATAAAGTTTGAAGAAGCCAGCCTAGTAACCAATAAAAGTACTTTAATTTTGTATACAGCATTAAATCTAAAAATATTAAAAATGGCTCATTTGAAACGTAATTAAAAGTAACATTTCAACTGTGTTTTCCAGCATCTCTGTCCATTCCAGACTCTCCCCCCCGCCCACCTTTTACTTAAAATATTAAAGAAAAAACAAATTTGCAATAAGGTCACTTCACCGTTGTTCCTAGCAGGTGCTGGGAGAGTGGAAAGGAAAACAGCGGCGGTAAAAGCAGGCCTTGAAGAGGACAGCGCGTTGTCAGAAAGCCTGGCTTCTTCACCTCGGGATGAGAACCGCAGCCTGGGTGCTTGGGGCGGGGTGTTCACAGGGTTTCTGAGCCATTTCAATGATCCCTTTGTTCTTCCAACAGTCACTAATTTAAATGTTGGAGAAAGGAATTTAGATGAATCTTTATGTTTTAAAAAAACACACACACCAGTATTTGTAGGAGACAGGAAAATATGAATATGCATTAGATTCCTCCACCAACTGTAAACTGTAAACTGGAGTAGAATTCAGAGCAAGTTTTCTGAGCTTGCTACCTCCGCTAAGGGTTTGGGCACCTGGCTTACGCAGCAGGGGTCCTCCTTGCCCTTGCCGCCGCATTTCCTGCAAAAGGCACACTTTGCTAGAGTATCACACAGAGAACACACAAGCTGCCATGTGCTTTGACTTCCTCCTCTCACCTGAGGCAGAAGTCTGTTCGCCACGGTGGTGAGTGTTATTGTGTTATTTACTTGTTGGTAGTTATAACACAAGAAAACCTGCTAAAATGTGTATTTTAAAAAAATCTATTTAAAAATGTTTAACAGTGATTCACCACGCTTAGAAAAAAAGAAGCAAACTTGAATTTGGATTACCGATGCATAACTGAGCCAAGTCTCCCACTGCACGTCCAGGGAGGCCCATCACCAGACACAAATCAGAGTCAGGAAATGTTACCCCACCTCCGGGGACGAGCGGACAGTGTTCGGGATCGTGTATGAGGCGTGTCATCACACAGGGCTGCGTGGTAACCAGTCACACGCTGCCCTGTATGAGGTCTGGTCTGCTGTCAGGAGAGGGAGAGCCTTTGAGGTGATCGTGTGAGTCAGACAGGTGCTCTGCTCAGACACAGCAGAGAGCATTTGGCACCAGAACGGTCTGAGGGAAGAAAAGCCCCCACTCAAAGGCGTACTGCTAGGACTCTCCTAAGACAAGGTGGAAAGTTCTCGTCCTGCAAGCCAGAGGCATCATCTGGAGAAGTTGGCATTAACCACTGACTAAAAGACTCTCTTGCCCAGGAACAAAAGTCTTTGCTAGGACATCAACAAGACACCAGGTTTCCATGTTTCATTTGGGCCAAACAAACCCAAGTGGGGTAGGTAATGCAAGAAATTAGTCTTAGGCTGACATACTCAGGGTCATTGGAACAGAGAGAAAATGGGACTTATCCTGTGTACTCAGCCCAGACAGGGTGAAGCTGGTAGGCAGTAAGGAAGGCTCAGGCCCTAGCCTCCCCACAGTTCAATGTGGGGTACCGAGAAATGAAAAAAAGGAGGGGAAGCAGTGCCCCTGGGTAATGTCCCTGGGGCCCTGGCTCCCAAAAGAACTTGGTTACCATGGGGGGTGAAGGAGATTAACATGTAACCCTCCCTATGGTTGAACCACACTAGAGGGTCTTTTCTTTTACCTGTTTTCTGTGGGGTACATGGGATATTGGAAGCCCATGCAATGTAATTCCTTAATTGTCATGAATTTTATTAGGATGTGACTCATGTGATAGTCTCTTATTTTCTCTGTTGTATGAAGAACCTGACAAAGATAATTTGGAAAACTTCGTCAATGAAAGGTCTGGGACCTGGTGGGAGGGCCATGCACCCACAGGCTCTCCTGTACTGGTGGGGTTTCTCCTGGACCCAGTCTTGCCTTGCCAAATAGGGAAATAAATTATATTCATGAGAGTCGAATGCAGCTTCGGCTTACTTACCTGGCACAGAGATTTGTGCGCATGTGGGTGTTGGGGAGGTTAAAAGCTATGCAGATGTTGACTGCTAAGTTTAGAGAATGGAATAAATCTGGCAGCAGAGAAACCACGGTTGGCAGAGGCAGGAAATGCCATCTCGTGCTTTGCCCTGTCTCCTGAAATGCATAGCATCTCTTTCTAGCTTCAGTTTGAGGCGTGATCAACCTGGAGGGGGCTGGGAAGGATGGCCGCCCTTGAATGAGGTGGAGTTATGGAATACTGTTAGTTTGGCAGTGATGTCTGGAGAATATGATAATCATTACTAATTTTTAAACTGCATAGTAACAAAGTGTTTTTATATGTAACTTTGAAAAATGAATGACAAAGATGTGATGGCATCTCATGGTTTTTGTATATATTTATATTTGTATACAGGTGTGTATGTTTGTATTTGTATTCATAATTCATAATTTAATTCAGTCTCAGACAAGGTAAACCAACCCCTAAAAGAGAAATAAATGTTTCCTTTCAATACATGAGTTTTCTCTACCTGGAAAGTATACTTTAAACTTTTTCCTCATTCAAGATGATTTAGAGGTAAGTATTCCTCAATATAAAAGGAAAAATAATCGGAGTGAGCATAGAATTCTACTCATATATTTTGAGCTTCATAATAAGGAGAATCCCATTTCTCTGAGGACAAACATGGAACTACATACACACCCAATATACGTAAATGCTGTTAACCGAGTTAAATGTGATCGCGTGTACGCACGTGTGTGTGTGTGTGTGTGTGTGTGTGTGTGTGAATTGTAGTGAAATACAATAGCAAACAAATGATGTCACTCTGCTCTTTAGGAATGTCTATTATTTCCGGTGTGTTCCCAGGGCCATTTTCACCAGGCTAATAGTCACTAGCATTGTGGAGTTAGCTCTATCACTGTTAACTCAATACATACTATCATACAGGATAAATAGATAGTTAAGAAAGATCACTTCGAACAGAAAGTTCGAACTTATTAAACATGGGAACAACATTTAATGAGATTCATTTTGTGACAAATGCTGGTGTTTAGAAATCACTTGTTTTCAGAACTGTATTCCTAGTTAAAGGTTTTATAATCTCACTTCTTGTTGTGTGGCTATAATATGGTTAACGTATCATGCAAGGTAGAAGATATTCATCTCTTCAATGTTATATTGCACCTTGTAGAAAATGTTGATGATCTTATCTATAAGATGAGCAAGAAAGACTGTTGAAAATGTTGAATTTATAGTTTACACAACAGCTCAGGCATATGTGGTTGCAAAGAGACATCTATTGGTCAGTTTTGGAAGACTCGCCTTCTTTTTCTGTAACTTTTTAACAAGGTCTGCCACCTAGTGGGAAATGGGTGGTTTGACTAGACACCAAGAGCATCAACCTGACCTCATTTTGTAATTGCCCCAATTTCAGAACAATCTTTTAATCTTATAAATTTTTAACTTATTTTTAATTTAAAATGATGTATTTGCCGAACCGGTTTGGCTCAGTGGATAGAGCGTCGGCCTGCGGACTGAAGGGTCCCGGGTTCGATTCCGGTCAAGGGCATGTACCTTGGTTGCGGGCACATCCCCAGTGGGGGGTGTGCAGGAGGCAGCTGATCAATCTCTCTCATCGATGTTTCTAACTCTCTGTCTCTCTCCCTTCTTCTCTGTAAAAAATCAATAAAAATATATTTTAAAAAAAATAAAAAATAAAATAAAATGATGTATTTGTGTTTGTAGAAATGCAGGTGATATCTATACAACAAATTATGTTGGATTTATAAGATAGGTGAGGAAGGGAAATTTATGATGTTTATTAATCTGCGTCGTCGATGACTAAAAAGAAAGTAGGCAAAAATATGAGCTTTATGTTTAAAACTTAATGAGTACCTCAGATGACTTATTCCCTATATCTCCATAATGACCTATAAGATAGAGATGTTTTAAAGGCCGGGAACAAAGCCTGAGCCCAGTTTTCCAGGGACATCCATAATGAAAAGTGGTGGAACCAAGATTTCTCCTCATCTGGGCCTCCAGGGTTATGCACTTTAATGTAGGCTCTGCTACAGCCCTGCAGTTGCTAAGGCAGGCTGAGGACACTCGATGTCTGACAGTTTGGGCTGTATTGGTGGTGATACAAGCTACCATTCTTAAGTGTTTAATATGAGCTGGCCACTGCATTAAGTACTTTACATGCATTTTAAAAATACCCCCAATGTAGTTAACGCTTCAAGGCAGATATTATCAATATTTATAGATGAGGAAATGAAGACACAAAGAAATGAAAAACCCTGGTCAAATCATACTACTGGTGTGGGGTAGATAGAGGTAGGACTGGACTCTGGACCAGTTAAATATCAAATCATCCTTATTTGATCACAGCTATCACTAGAATTTTACATCATGAGAGTGAGTTAGACTCATGACCAACTGCAGAACATGACCACTTTGAAAATTTGCCTTCTTCCTTTCTTTTCAGAGAATACTTACATGTGAACTTTATATATAATCTGTGGTGTGTGGAGTTTCTGTTTATATCCCCATCCCACTCAACATGATTTCTGCAGTGGGTCTATCTGTCATCCTAAGTAACACACTGGGGCATTGTTGCTTGATTTTAGACTTGATACCATTTTCCATCAAGATCTGGTTGTGACTTCCGGGAAGATACTTGGACTAGAATCCTAAGTACTTAACTAGATAGCGGCCATGGTCCTTTGGCCTGGCAGCCTGTAATCATTAATTCTTATTCTATAAGCATCATGTGCTTTTTCAAAATGCAAGTGATGACCTTTGTCACCTCACTCTGTAATGGGATTATGTGGGAGGAAATAAAACCATCAATAAAATTCAATGATTTCAAGGAAGGCACAAGTGAAGGGAAATACAGACACAGACAACAATATAGTGATTATCAGAGGGAAGGGGGAAGGGGAGAGGTAGAGGAGTGTAAAGGGAGGCATAGATGGTAATGAGTGGTGAGCACACAGTACAATATCCAGATGATGTATTATAGAATTGTATACTTGAAACATACATCATTTTATTAACCAATGCTACCCCAGTAATTTCAATAAAAATGTAAAAAGCAGGATGTTTTCAAGTATAAGGGAGGAGTTCTATGATCTGGAGCTGTCTCTTTTTCTACAGACATGGGTGTGCATGGGTGTACATGGGTGGTGTGCCTGCATTGGGCCTAGCACGAGCATCCATTGGTTCATGTATGGGGATGCATGTTTGGTAAACTTGTGGGGTAGATTGGTCTGCATTGATTTACAAGAGGGACTTGAGGGAGCTTGATCCTTCAGTATCAGAGAGGATAGCACAGTGCCTGTTGCTTCACTGTGTCTTTTTCTGAGCACCCCAAAATGTCGTGGGGAAGCAGAGGTAGAGCCTACTAAATGAACCTGAAGCATGAATTTACTATAACACTGGTAGGCTTTAGAGCGTAGACAGTACTGCTTTGGAAGGCAGAGGTCATAAAAAGGGGGGTGTGGCTTGTGGGAGCACTTCCCATGTCTCACCATGAAACACTTCAAAATATGGACACCTGGAGGAGTCAAGGGCATCAGCTTTAGTGGCAGTCATGCCAGCAGGCATTGGTAGTGCCTAAGACATATCGGGGTACCCGGTGGGAGCGGAGGTACTGCCCAGTGAGAAATGAGGGTCTGCCTGACACTCTGGTTCTCAGCAAACTAACAGGAGTGTCCTAGCAGATAAAGAGGAAACTAGAAAACATGGCGGCATGTATGAGAGCCATACTGAAATAGGAGGAGGAAGGACACTACATATTCTAAATGAAAACTGAACACTTGCCCTGTACACCCTGAAGAACAGCTTGGTGGGACTCCCAGGAAGACTTTCCGGGGTACTGAGGTCCTAAGTCAGTGGGAAGGAAAGCACAGATGTCTCCTACATACTGAACAGAGAACAGTGAGGATCAGTGCCCAGTCTGCATGCGTGTGCCAACAGCACTGCTCACAGCGACCCCTGCGTCAGAACTGTCTTCACTTAGCACTTTGCCTCTTCCTTTGCCTCAGATCTGAATCGCCAGCACGTATATCTGGACACTAAAATTGAAATCCTTTAAAACAGCAGACTGTGAAACCCCCCAAGACAGTTTAGAGAAGCAGAGTCTAAATTATGCAATGCTTATGATTACCTCCCTAATTTAGATCCTGGTTCACCAACTCGGTGAGTAATTCTCTGTAGGGCGCAGCTACAGGGTTAAGACTCGGACTGACCTGTTGGCAAAGCCACAAACAAGTCCCAGCTTAGAGGGCACAGTCCTCTTAGCATAATTAGGCTTGACCTTATGATGCTCCCTAGATCTTATCTGGGTAGCTAATGGGCTGAGGGAGATGCAGCAAGTGCTGCCAAAACAAGTGAAACTCACAAGAACATTGTAACTATGGTGACCACTACCTTGTTTACCTCTGGCTATAAAATAAAGGGTCAGCTTGCTGTCTGGATCTCTCTCTGTGGCCTCAGCCAGGCACAGGAAGATCCACCTAGACCCAGCTTATTCTCTTTGTCTGTCATTTCTTCATCCTTCACTGCCCTCACTCAGGCTTTCGAACCTTTGGCTGAGCTGGCTCAGCACAATTCTCCAAAAGCACGTCACTCAGAGAACACAAGGTTTGTGAGAGTTTCCCAGGCCTCACCAAGCACGTGGTTCCTTTTCTCTGCTCCAGATACATCAGCCATCACCAACCAGTCAAACTCAGACCATTTGGTAGCCCCCCGAGAACAGATCAAAAGCAGGGTAGCCCTAGCTGGTTTGTCTCGGTGGATAAAGGTTGGCCTGCGGACTGAAGGGTCCTGGGTTCAATTCCAGTCAGGGCACATGCTCAGGTTGCATGCTCAATCCCCAGTAGGGAGGCATGCAGGAGGCAGCCAATCAATGATTCTCTCTCATCATTGACTAGAGGCCCGGTGCACAGATATGTGTGCACTGGTGGGGTCCCTCGGCCTGGCCTGCACCCTCTCGCAATCCCTACCCCTCGAGGGATGTTGGAGAGCCAGTTTGGGCCCGATCCCTGCAGGCCCAATCCAGACAGGAGGGAACCTGATCTTGTGCTTTGAGTGTCTGTCCCCTGGTGGTCAGTGTGCATTATAGTGACCAGTCAACCGGTTGTTCGGTCATTGAGGCTTTTATATATAGAGATGCTCTCTCTCTCTCCCTTCTTCTCTGAATTCAATAAAAATATATTTAAAAAAAAAAGCAGGGTAGAGCAGAAAGACCCTTGTTGCTGCTCTGATTCACCACTGATAAATTGTTTTGCCTGGATAGAAATACCATTTTGTATGCTGTGGGTTTTCACAATAAGAGTTTTTAAATTATACTGTGGCTGTTTAAAAAGAAATACACACACCCCACAGGTAGAATGATCTTTTCTAAAATTGTTCTTTGGCCTGCATTTAAACATAAGAGTCTTCTCATAAAGCCAGGATGAGAATGGAAAAGAAATATCCCTTTTGGGCTTTAACTGCTTGGTCCTTGGATATAAACCTTTCACTGGTGCTGAGGGGCACGCTCCTATTGCCCAGTTGACAGGTGAGGTGGCAATCCAGTTTAACTGGCAGCAGAGAACAGGCTAGAAGAGGTCAATGCAGAGCGGGGCGGAGGGGGGATATATGTAATACTTTCGGCAATAAAAATTTTTCAAAAATCTAACATTAAAGTCATTTTCAATGTAACTCTTTCCAGTAATTAGAGACGATGGACCGATTGCAGAAGTGTAAGCCCATTGGGAGCTCAGTGGGCGGGTCCCTTTGTCATTGTGCGTTCCCAGACACAGGCAGAGATTCCTTTCTTCCCTCCCCACACAGTCACACAGACCCACACTCGCCTGAGGGATAGAATTCATTATTGTACTTCCAAAGAGAGGGCTGGACACAGTACACTATGGAACCATTTAAAAGTAACTATGGCCAAAACCGGTTTGGCTCAGTGGATAGAGCGTCGGCCTGCGGACTGAAAGGTCCCGGGTTCGATTCCGGTCAAGGGCATGTGCCTGGGTTGCGGGCACCTCCCCCGTGGGAGATGTGCAGGAGGCAGCTGGTCGATGTTTCTCTCCCATCGATGTTTCTAACTATCTATCTCTCTCCCTTCCTCTCTGTAAAAAATCAATTAAAAATATATATATAAAAATAAATAATAAAAATAAATAAATAAATAAAAGTAACTATGGATGAAAGTTAAGGGCATGAGAATAATCCTGAATCTTCAAGCTCTTGTGAGTGTTTGGAATTACATTGTCCATGAGTGAGTAATGATCCAGAGTTGGCAACTGTACTTCAGAAAAGTGTAAAGGGAATTTGTGTCTTAAAAGAAAACTGTGATGGAATAAAATTCCTGAATGTTAGACCTGGGGACTTCAGCCATCTAGTGCAACACTTTCCCTCTATCTTATGGCCAGGGAGTGCGAGAAGAGTCTTGATCAAGAGTGTGGACCTTCTTATCATCACAGAGGATTAGATCTGAAATATGCTGACTTGCAATACAAGGCACTAGCAGGGAGCTAGTGCCCTGAGATAGGCCACTTTTTTTTGAAAATGTAATTGATCAGCTCCTGCAAACTCTCCTTGAAGGCCTTTAATGAAATCAAAATAGAAACGAGGAATAGTTCTCTATTTCATAATTGGTGAACTTAGTACCCTATGCTACTCTTCCCTCCTCCACCCATGAAGTGGTCCAGTATTGCCTATAGTTTATTCTGCACAGCCCCTCGGCCCTGCACATTTAATGTTGGTTTTTATTCTGACACATCTTCACCTGGTTCAGAAGCACATCAGAACAGATGCCAGCATGCTAGGTTGAAGATTGTTGAAAACAGTAGATATTGCTTAAAATTCCAACTGCCAACTGTACTTCCACCTTAGGCGATATCACCTTATTGATAGAAAGTCAATAACAGAAGGTGCAATATGTCTTTGTTTGAACATTTTAGACCAAACTTCAAAGGGAGATTTTTAACCCACAAACCCCAAATGGAATATCCATCCATATAAGGGAGCGCACTGACCACCAGGGGGCAGCTCCTGCATTGAGCATCTGCCCCCTGGTGGTCAGTGCATGTCATAGCAACCAGTCGACCAGTCGTTCAGTTGCTTAGGCATTTATATATATACCAGTGATGGCGAACATTTTGAGCTCGGCATGTCAAAATTTTGAAAAACCCTAACTTAACTCTGGTGCCATGTCACATATAGAAATATTCATAATTTTTTTTTATATTTGAAACCATAGTAAAAAAAGGTTTATATTTTTGATATTTATTTTATATATTTAAATGCCATTTAACAAAGAAAAATCAACCAAAAAATATGTATAAAATGAACAAAAACAGAAAAACAATGTACATTTAGGAAAAAATAATAATAAAAACAATGATAATCAAATGGTATGAAAACTAGAAATTAGTGACTTTTTTGGTGCTGAAGTTTGTCTGCTAATTCTTCGATTGCAGGTTCATACTTGGTGCACTTCAAGGCCAAGCAAGTGCCACTAACTTCATCTGTTAGCCGGTTTCTTTTGTTCGTTTTAATATTATTTAATGCTGAGAACAAAGTCTCACAAAAATATGTTGATGAAAAAATTGTTAGCAAAGCCATCGCTAGATTTTTTATGTCGCTAAAAATGTAAGGTACTCTGTTCCAAGCACTCAAAATTTCTTGTTCGTAGTTGCACTCTTCTTCATTATTCAAACGATTTCATACCAGATTTTCAAGTTTCGACCTTAAGTCGACAAACACACGAGTCCAAATGCTACCTTGAAAATCTGCAAGTTGCATCTCTAAATCGTCAGTTTGCATCCATTGGAAATCCTTTAATTCCAAAGTACTGTAAACAACTACATCCGGATACTTAATTATTTTAATGGTCTGTTCTAGGCTTCTAAATTGGTTGAATCTTTCACTGAACTGTTCAAATAACGAGTTTACTATATTCTGGTACATAAGTACGGACTCCATTACACTCGTTGTAGTGGCCTTCTCGAAATACTTTTTTATCGGAGGAAAATACTTATAAGTTTTAGTTTCAGTATCTCGCTTGAAAATTTTAAGTTTACTTTCAAAATATTTGATGTATCCAAACATAACGTCAATACTTTTGCCAAAACCTTGTAATTTTAAGTTCAGTTCATTCATATGAACAGAGAGATCTGTAAAAAACATCAAAGTGCTGACCCACTTATGATCATTGATCTGAGGAAAGTTTGCCAGATCCTTCTTCTCAATAAATACCGTAATTTCTTCAAAGCACTCCACAAATCACTTTACCTCGACTCAGCCATCTCACATTATTGAACATCAGTAGTCCACTATAGGTTGAATCAACTTCCTGTAAAAGTGCAGAAAATTCTCACTTGTGAAGGGGTCGAGAAGCTATAAAATTCACAATTTTTGTTACAACTGACATTAAATCATTCAATTCTTAGAATCCCGATTTGGCACACACACCTCCTGATGGATAATGCAATGAAAAGGTACAAGTGGTTGTCTAATAGCTTCCATAAACAATTTCAGGAATCCCACATTTTTTTGCCACCATATTTGGTGCCCCATCTGTCGTGACTGACACAATTTTAGAGATATCAATGTTTAGGTCACTGAATGTTTTTATAACAACCTTACAAATTTCGTTGCCTGATGTACTTATTGGAAACTTTATCAACTCTTCTCTCATTGTGAGACCATCAGAATATCTAGCAATAATGGCCAGCCGAGCATTTGATATGACATCAGTAGTTTCATCAAGAGAAATTGAAAAATATTTACAACTATTTAAGTCTTTTTTTAATTGATGTTGTACGTTTTTGTTAAGATCTATTATTCTGTCTTTGATAATATTTCTACTGAGTGGTAACTCAGAAATTCTTTTAATAATATCATCTTTATTTTTCATATCGTGAAATAGAGCTGGTGCACATCTTAGAAATGTTTCCTTAATAAATTCTCCATCACTGAGGGCTTTTCCATGCTGAGCTATGGAGTGAGCAATACAGTAACTTGCTGATGTTAAATTTGTAGAGCATCTTACAAATTTAATGATGGAATTTGATTGACTTTTATAGAGGTGTAGCTGCCTAGAAATGTATTCCTTCCTTTCATCGATACTTTTTTTCAAGACCAGACAATGATTAGTTTCAAAATGTCTCTTTACATTCCACGTTCTGCTTACTACCGTTTCATTACACAGTATGCACAATGATCTGTTATTTCTGTCGACAATCCCGTACATCTCCGTCCGTATGTCTTGAAAGGGTTGGCTCCTGCTACTTCCACTTCCTTTATCATTCAATCTTGCTTTTTTATTTTTTTGATTCTCTATCACAAGGCTGCAAAAATAAATAAATATAAATCACGGCGTTTTTTATAAAAGGTTGATAGGTTTCTTACCTATTAACTTTTTGCAGTGTTGTTGCACTGACTCCTGGTGCAAAACAATTCAAAGATAGTATTATTAACCAACAAATATATGGTGCTGTAATCAATTATCCGACATGCAGAATTGTCTCGTCGAGCACCGTTGCACTGTATATCTTTTTCTTCTAACCCTCCCACTCCTGTCTCCTAACGAACATGGTGATCATGTGCGTCCGTTTGCCGAATGCACCTGAACGCACGGAAAGCTTACCCGAGGCACATGTTGACAATAACGAGGCCGTTTCCAGAATTGGGCATTTTGTCACTCGAGTAAAAATAAAATGTCATGAGTAAAGATTAATCTCTTTATAGTGCAATTCTTAACCTTTTTATATTAATGTCAATATCGGAACAATGTATCTTGGATGTTTTCACTATGTATCTTTGCTATGCAACACTGATGCACATGTTTACATCCGGTTTTAGAATTGCATTATTGATCATGAGTAACGTGAGTAATAATATTACTCAAGTGATGCCCAATTCTGGCAGTTGCAAGAGACAAATATTTGAATTATGCAATTTTTTGTCTTTGTCGATGTGTGTCACTCAAAATGAGTTTGCGTGTCACCTCTGACACACGTGTCATAGGTTCGCCATCACTGATATATACATTAGAGGCCCGATGCACGAAATTGGTGTAAGAGTAGGCCTTCCTTCCCCCGGCTGCCGGCACCAGCTTCCCTTTAGCACCTGGGACCCAGGCTTCCCTTGCAGCCCTGGCTGCATCCAGAAGGTCATCCAGAAGGATGTCTGGAAGGATGTCCGCTTTAATTAGCATATTACGCTTTATTATTATAGACTAGAGACCCAGTGCATGAAATTCATGCATGGTGGGGCGGTCCTTCAGTCCTGCCTGCACCCTTTCCAATCCGGGACCCCTTGGGGGATGTCCAACTGCCAGTTTAGGCCCAACCAATCGGGCCTAAACCAGTAATCAGACATCCTTCTCGCAATCCAGGACCGCTGGCTCCTAACCTCTCACCTGCCTGCCTGCCTGATCACCCCTAACCCCTCTGCCTGCCAGCCTGATCGCCCCTAACTGCTCCCCTGCTGGCCTAATTGCCCCCTAACTGCTCCCCTGCCTGCCTGATCGCCCCTAACCATCTTGGCCTCAGCCTCCGCCAATGCGGCTTTGTCTGGAAGGACGTCCGAAATGACATCCATAAGGTCGTTTGGTCTAAGTAGCATATTACACTTTTATAAGTATAGGTAGGTACATATACCACATTTAAAAAATATTTTAATGATTTCAGAGAGGAAGGGAGAGGGAGAGAGAGATAGAAACATCAATGATGAGAGAGAATCACTGATTGGCTGCCTCCTGAACACCCCACACGGGGGATTGAGCTTGCAACACCAGCATGTGCCCTTGACTGGAATCGAACCCAGGACCCTTCAGTCCACAGGCTGACGCTCTATCCATTGAGCCAAACTGGCTAGGGAAGTGTACCACATTTTTTAACTCACTCATCCATCAATAGATGCATAGGTTGTTTCTAAATCTTGGTTATAGTAAATAATGGTGCAATAAACTTAAATCTTTTTAAATTAGTGTTTTCATCTTTTTTTGAATATATACCCAGAAGTAGAATTGGTGGATCACAGACAGTTCTTTTTTAAATTTTTTTGACAAACCACCATAATGTTTACATAGAGGCTGTACCAATTTACATTCCCATCAACAATGCACAGAAGTTTCCTTTTCTCTACATCCTTTCCAGCGCTTCCTGTCTTTTTGATAATAGCAATTCTAACAAAGGTCTGAAGTGCTATCACATTGTGGTTTTAATTTGCATTTTATTGAGTGTTAATGATGGTAAACATCTTTTCATATACCTTTTGGCTGTATATATGCCTCTTTTTTTTTGGAAAAAATGTCTATTCAAATCTTCTGCCCACTTTTTATTTGGATTGTTTTTTGCTATTAAGTTTTATGAGTTCTTTATATATTTTGTATATTAACTTCTTATCCTATATAATAAAACCCTAATACACAAATCGACCAAACGGCGGAACGACTGGTCACTATGATGCGCACTGACCACTAGGGGGCAGACGCTCAATGCAGGAGCTGCCCCCTGGTGGTCACCGAGCTCCCACAGGGGGAGCACCGCTCAGCCAGAAGCCAGGCTCATGGCTGGTGAGCACAACAACAGTGGAGGGAGCCTCTCCCACCTCCGCTGCACGCGGGCAGTAAGGAGTAAGGGGTCCCGGACTGCAAGAGGCAAGAGCCCCAGACTGCAAGAGGGATGTCTGAGTGCCGGCTTAGGCCTGATCCCTGGGGATATCAGACCTAAGCTGGCAGGCGGACATCCCCCAAGGGGTCCTGGACTGTGAGAGGGCACAGGCTGGGCTGAGGGACCCCACCCTCACCCCCAGTGCATGAATTTTGTGCATCAGGCCTCTAGTCAAATATATGATTTTCAAATATTTTTTCCCATTCAGTAAGTTGTCTTTTCATTTTGTTAATCAGGAAATGTGTGGCAAACAAAATTATTTTTAGTAAAGTTTGTTATGCAGATTTAAGTCTGTGCCTTTCTTTCATAAGAGTTGCTAAGAGTCATCCCCCTCCTTGATACAGAAGAAAACAGAAATTTCATTTATAAATGAAAAATTCTCTTACAAATGGAAACTTGTTCTCTTTTCAGAACTTCTCCCACATCTGCTTTCTCAAAATAATCAGCTCAAAATAATGCCAAACAGGCATATTTGGGGGTGGCATATTCCTGATTACAAGATACTGGAAATTCCCTGTGGGTGGACTCACATGGGCATCACCCATCACTGATTGATTTGAGCTAATGTGTGGGGGATCATTTTGGATGCAGTGATAGCGCCCCTGCTTGCATCTCATATCCCTCCAGCAGGCTCACCCTGTACATTTCATGACAGAGCAGGAGCCTCACAGAGGTTTAGGTACACAGGTGCTTTTCCAGTATTTTGCTTGGGTCTAGTTTGCTATGGTCTCATAAGACCCAAAAGTAAAAGGGTGAACATATCTAACCATATCAATATGAATGTTAAATGTGAACGCATTAAATAATTTGATTAAAAGGCAGAGATTTTCTTTTGTTTTTCTTGGAATATTAATGTTTATTGCATGTATCATTATTATACTTAAAATCATTTTTCTTGAAATATTAATGTTTATTGCATGTAACATTATAAGAAATAATAAATGAACAAAAAACAAAACAAAAAAATTGAAAAAAAAGAAAAAATTGCAAAGCCATCGGCGTGTGTGTGTGAGTGTGTGTGTATGCACACGTGTGCCTCATATATACCATAAGTAGGTCATTATGTTTAATTTAGAACAGGTGACTCAGACTATTCATCACTAATAATTATTTTGTCTTATGAGTTGAAAGGTAGGAGTCAATTAGAATGATTCTGCTCATGGTTTTTCTGTGGATTACAGTGCATTTGAAGCTATTTTTTGGATTTGAGTTTTTTCTGCCTGATAAATTTTTAGAAACGTGTTTGAGGGAAGAATTATTTTTCTGACTTTGGATATGAACTTTTTCACTTGTCTAAGAAGATTTCATTAACTTTTTAAGTATGCATTTGTATCTATTGTAGACTCATTTCAACAGTACTGTATTTTCTCTTTCATGACTCTCATTTGAAGCTGTGGATTCTTTTGTGATATTTGAATTGAAAAATGTAACTTTATAATAAAAAATAACAGTATTTTTTTAAAAGGCAGAGATTTCCAGAATGGATAAGAAAATGTTTACTAGTAACTACATGTTCTCTACAAAAGACACTCTTTAGATTCAAACATGCATATAGGTTGAAATTAAAAAGATGAAAAAAAGTCCTAGCTGGTTTTGCTTAGTGGATAGAGCATCAGACTATAGACTGAAGGGTCCCAAGTTTGATTCTGGTCAAGGGCACATGCTGGGGTTGCGGGCTAGATCTCCAGTAAGGGGCAGGCAGAAGGCAGTCGATCAATGATTCTCTCTCATCATTGATGTTTCTATCTTTCTCTCCCTCTCCCTTCCTCTCTGAATCAATAAAAAATTATATAAAAATATGAAAAAAAAACTGTAAGTATTGCAAACAGTAACTATAAGAAAGGTGGAGTGGCTAGACAAATATCTTTAGAATGAGAAAAATAGTTACTAGAGATGAAGAGGGAAATTTTATTATGACAGAAGTGGTTGTTTATTAGGAAGTTGTAGGGATTATAAACATATATGAACTCAGCAACAGAGCCTCTATAATGCAGGAGAAGCACTTGGCAAAATCCAATGCCTTATTAAGATAAAAATATATCACAAACTAGGTGTGGAAGGGATATTCCTCAACATGATAAAGTAAGTCTATGAAAAAAACCACATTTACCATCATACTTGATGAAAGACAGTACTTCTACTCAACATTGTACTGGAGATTCTAGCCAGGGAAATTAGGCAAGAAAATGAAATAAAAGACATCAAGATTGGAAAAGAAAAATTTAAAGTATATTTCTAACAAAAATAATCTTGCCTATACAAAAAATTCCCAAGGAATCCAAGAAAAATTATTAGAACAAATGAACATTTTTCAGGAAGGTTGTATGGTACAAAGTCAACATACAAATATCAATTGTATTTTTATATTCTATCAATGAAATGAATAAAATATTTGGGAATAAAGATAAGGAAAAATGTGCTAAATGTTTACACGAGTGGGACTTTTCCATCACTAATAGGAGTGAGGTTCTTGGGGAGCTGCTGGAATCAGCACTTCCTGAGGCCCCACTGTAGGATGTGATGTGGTGAGAGGCTTTATTTTCATGGAGTTACATTTCTCGGGGTGCAGTTTCATTGTCCTTAAACCATTCCTGGAAAAGGTGCAGCTGGGGCTTCGGTAGAGCTAAAAGCAAAGCCAGTGTCCAGAGTTTCCATTTAATTTATTATATACAATTGGAATAATAATGTCCAGGCAAAATGTGCTCTGGTCTTTTATTTAGCACCAGAGGCCCAGTGCACCAATTCATGCATGGGTGGGGTCCGGCTGGCCAGCCCTGATTGAGACTGATCAGGCAGGGCCGGCAGGGCGAGGGGACGCGGGCAGTTGGCGGGCTGGCCCTGCCCCCGGTTGAACTCTTGGTTGAACTCCCGGTCTTCTTCAATTTCTTTGAACAATGTCTTGTAGTTTTCAGTGTATAGGTCCTCTGTCTCCTTGGTGAAGTTTATTTCTAGTTATTTTATCCTTTTTGGTGCAATTGTAAGTGGGATTGTTTTTCCATGTCTCTTTCTGATATTCTGCTGTTAGTGGCATATCCAGGGCTTTGAAACAACTTTTCGCCCTGGCCAGTTAGGCTCTGTGGATAGAGCATCGGTCTGCAACTGAAGGGTCCTGGTTTCAATTCCAGTCAAGGGCATATGTCCAGGTTGCGGGCTCGATCCCCAGGAGGCATACAGGAGGCAGCTGATCAATGATTCCCATCATTGATGTTTCTATCTCTCTCTCCCTCTCCCATCCTCTCTAAGTAAAATAAATAAAAATATATTTTTTAAAAAGGAACAACTTTTCAATAGCAACTTGTTATTGTCTAATTGAATGCTCAAATCATTTCTACTTGAAGTATACAGTAGGAAAGTTGTATTTTGGGTGATAGTGTCTTTTGACTGGATGCTGCAGATTTTGCTTACTTTTTTCCTCTCATAAGGTCTTCCTATCAGAAATTTATCCCACTACCCTTTTCAGTTACATGGCCCACAAAGTTGGGACCATGATCCAAATGGCTCAATCAGAATATCTCATGTCCCTGACCTCAGTGATTTGCTTAGGCATGAGGACATGCCCGCAGACAAATCAAAACACCCCTACGATGTTTTCCTGAAGCCATTGGGCAAAAAAAGGACAATCTAGATGATCTGAAGCTACCAACAGCCTATGAAGAACTATAGGTGGTGATCTTAGACACTGTAGAAAAGGCAGAAGTGGGAATAAAGCTAACACCCAAAAGAGAGGTCAGATAGGGGAGAAAGAGAAAGAGACTAATTTTTCCCTTCTTGAATTCAGCTATGTCTAAAAGTAGAACAACTTTTCTTAAATTTCCCAGTTACGTAAATCTATTAACTCTTACACTTGTTGCTTAAATTAGGTTGCATAGAGTTTGTGATTCTTGCAACCAAAAGCATTTTTAAAACTTCAGCTGTATAGACACATATAATCTGATACATTGATGTTAGCAATCTCTTAAATAAAAATGGAATTTACCAGACTAAAATAGAAAGAAAATTGATAATATAGTAAAAAAATAATA
>NW_005871075.1:2535672-2538620 GCF_000147115.1 Myotis lucifugus
CAAAAAGCTGGTTTCCTCAGTAAGTAATAAACCTATGGCAGACTGAATAAACACAGATAAAAAGAGACAAATCACTGTATCAGGCATGAAACAGGGAATATTACTATGGATCCTATGCCATTAAAAGGATAATAAGAGAGTAATACAAATACCTTTATGCTTATCAATTTGACAACATTGAAGAAATGGAACAATTTCTCAAAAACCACAAACTACTATCAATCAACCAAGATGAAATAAGCTACTGAAAAGTTCTATAACCACTAAAGAAATGTAATTTGTAATTTAATTTCCCAAAATGAAGTCTCCAGACTCAGATGATTTCACTGAAAAAATGTACTGAACATTTAAAGAAGAATTAATACCGATTTTACATAATCCCTTCCAGAAAATAGGAAAATCTTTCCAACTCATTTTATTAGGCATTACCCTGATACTAAACCAATCAAGAGCTGTGAACTGTACAAAACAAACAAACAAAAAAACCAACAACAATAAAAAAAACTATACACCAACGTCTCTCATGAATTTAGCTATAAAAAATCCTCAGCAAAATATTAGCAAATTGAATCTAGCCATGTGTAAAAAGAACTATATGCCTTGAACAAGTGGGACATATTCCACATATGGAAGACCTGGTTCAATATTAAAATAACAGTCAATGCAATCCACCAGGTCAAAAGGCTAACGGGAAAAAAGTATATGATCATATCAATCAGAAAAAGCATTTGACACAATCCAACATGCATTTATGATAAAAACTCTCAGCAAACAGGAAGGAATAGAGGGAAATCACCTCACTACAAGAAAGAAAATATACAAGAATCCTTCAGCCAACATCAGACTTAAAGATTGAATGCTTTCCCCCTAAGATCAGGAACAAGGTATCCACTCACCATTCTTATTCAACATAACCCTGGAAGTTCAAGCCAACCTTTCTTTAATTTGAGTCTAAAACAGGCCCTCTGTTAGCAATGGGTTTGGGAGGCCAGCAATTGTCGCAAAAGAGACACACCTACATTTGGAAAGGAAAAGTGGGTAGAGCCTCTGACTCTTAGGAAGCGTAGAGGTATAGAGGGGTGGGCGGATTGAGCAAGAATCCACAATTGAAAAGGCCTTTGAATAATTTCTCCCTCTATCAGGTAAGTAGCAGGAGACATGAAGCCAGTATCCCTGGTGGCAGGGCCCCACCACCCCCATGCTCCCCACCCAATGGCCCTTCAGTCACAAACCACATTCTACATAGCACAGCAGAACCCGTGGCTCTTTGCACCTAAATAACAATTTCAATGTTACCAGGCCAGCTGGGGCTTGTTTTTGCGTCTGTGGAAAGATAGGAAGCTGTCAAACAGAAAGTTAGGCTAGGTTTACACTGACAAATCTGTAATTTTGCTCATGACTTTAGAGCAGAGGAATGCTCCATTGCAAAAGTGCATTGCTGCGACCAAGCTTAAAATATAAATAGTGGCACATATATAAACTATAAGTTGGCTTAAACATACATACAGGTTTAAAATACATATACATTATGTTTCAGCCAATTTGGTTGCTTGAGGCTGGTTCTGATTCTTACAGTTTGAGTATTATCTTTGTTCTTTCCTAAGACAAATTCTCTCCCTCATATAGGGAAGCTCTCCCCTTCTCTCATCTTCCTGACTCAGCCGCTACCTGTACACCTTTCTCCACCTTGCTGCCGGTGTGGCCCTAACCCAGACACAAATGGGATCAAGTCATTTCCCTGCTTAGGTCATTTCTGGTGGTTCCTCCTCCTCAACCATGTCACTAACATGTAGGCCACGGTCAGGATCCTGCCCAAGAATTGTTTCTGTCCATAACAAGGTAGGTTCAGAAGTTGAGAGTAAGCGTTTGGAAACTTTATAGCAAGCATGTCAAACTCAAAGGCTAACACGGGCCAAATAAACAAGGTGTAAGTTTATGTGGGCCGCAAAAAAACAAAAGCCTCAATTTTCATAGAAACTAGGTTTATTTCGATAGAGACATGTTGAATACAAAGAGCTGAAACAAATGAGTCATAATTAGCATAAAATAATAGAACATTTTAATAAAAATTAATATTTGTTCTTGAACATTAACTTACCAGACACGGAATAACTGCAGAAATTAATAAGCGTAATGCAAATCTATTTTTCTTGTTCTCTGAAAGTGAAATATTTCCTGTTGCACACACCAAATAAGTCAGTCCAAGACTAATGGCATGGCAATCGGCTGCTAAAATATTCGCTGCCAGTATTAGCAGTGAGAAATGGGGCACTTGCGCATAAGGCGCATAAGGGAAATGAATGCAACATGATTATAGTAATCAGTCATTAGCGAACATTGTAGTTCGTTATTAATAATTATGTATAACAGGATATCATAAAAAATTAAGTTGTGAAATTTTTATTAAAACGTTTCTTACATACCATTATATTGGCTGGGCCACAAAAAATATTCGTTGTGTGCTGCATGCGGCCCGCGGGCAGCGAGTTTGACATGCTTGCTTTATAGGCATTTGACATGGACATATTTTCCAACTGTGTCACCAAGCAGTGTCAATACAGGCTGCTATGGAACTCACATTGTGAGGCATCTGCTTTACAAACTCCATACTCTTATTAGTCTGGGAAAGATTGGGGGAGAAAACCCAACATCCGGTCCTTCATCACAGCTAGTTGCAGAAGCAGAGCTCCAGGACAAAGTCCAAAGACTCCCCCACCCCCCAACCCTCCACCCCCCACAAGTTCTTACTATCTGGTCTATGTCTGTGGTTCCTCCAACATCTGGAACTCCTGCATCTTGCCCTCTCCATCAAGCTCCTTGACAGTTCTCCACATACTGTGTATATAATTCTCCTTTCTGAATGCCTTTATCTGCCTTGGCTGACTGGAGACTTTCTCCTCATTCCGCTAAAACAGCTTCTGTGAAACAAACTTCTGATGCCATCATCA
>NW_005871075.1:2539099-2597676 GCF_000147115.1 Myotis lucifugus
ACAGTAAAGCAGACCAAAGAATAATCCCAGACTCTCCTATACACTCATTTTAATGCATCAGCATATTAAAAACACACCTGGAAACCTTTCCCTAAGATTCTCATCCACAGAAAAAAGATAAAATCTCTCAGAACAAAGACCCAGCATGGGCTCACTCTAGAGCAGCGGTCGCCAACCTTTCAGACCTCACGGACCACCAGTGGTCCATGGACCACAGGTTGGTGACCATTGCTCTAGAGCAGCCGTGGGCTAACTACGGCCCGTGGACCGGATCCGGCCCATTTGAAATGAATAAAACTAAAAAAAAAAGACCGTACCCTTTTATGTAATGATGTTTACTTTGAATTTATATTAGTTCACACAAACACTCCATCCATGCTTTTGTTCCAGCCCTCCGGTCCAGTTTAAGAACCCATTGTGGCCCTCGAGTCAAAAAGTTTGCCCACCCCTGGTCTAGAGAGTGATGGCGAACCTTTTGAGCTCAGCGTGTCAGCATTTTGAAAAACCCTAACTTAACTCTGGTGCCGTGTTACATATAGAAATTTTTTGATATTTGCAACCATAGTAAAACAAAGACTTATATTTTTGATATTTATTTTATATATTTAAATGCCATTTAACAAAGAAAAATCAACCAAAAAAATGAGTTCATGTGTCACCTCTGACATGTGTATCATAGGTTCGCCATCACTGCTCTAGAGCATGCCCATGCCCCTTCTCAGGCATGAATTATTTTTTAACATTTTAAAATATATATTTTTATTGATTTCAGAGAGGGAGAGAGAGAGAGAGAGAAAGATCAGTGATGAGAGAGAATCATTGATCTGCTGCCTCCTGCACACCCCCTCCTGAGGGTGGAGCCTGCAACCCAGGCAGGAGCACTGACCAGGAATTGTGACCTCCTGGTTCATAGGTAGATGTTCAATCACTGAGCCAGCTGGGCAGACATGCACTTTTTCACCCCTCCTAAACTCTAAGGAACCAGGGAAGCAGCAGGCAGCAGCAGCTCATCCTGGGCTGTCTCCAAGGCACCTTTTTTGTCTGACTTCCCAGTGAGCTAACAGTAGCCCCTCCTTGGCGCACTTCTTTCCTTTAACATTTCTAGAGGCTAAAGCAGAGCACCGCCCAGGCTTCCCCCTGTTGCTTCTTCTACCCTAAATCCTTCCTTTGTTTCACTATCAGCAGCTTTGATAAACCTACTCTCAAAATCACCTGGACTTGCAGAGTGAAATCTTTCCTACATGAAATCAAGAACACACATACTACAGGCTCGCCTGAGGCAGACCCGCTCCGGACTGTCCCTGTCTAGTATCAATATCATTGAACCTACCTTCCTGCAGATTCCCCTAGAAGATGGCCCTTATTATCTCTCCACCTCTACCCCATACCTTCCTCAGAGTCTAAACACAAAAGCAGCAGACACAGGAATTCTGCATACAGGAATGCATGTGGCTGTATTTTCCTGAGACTTTTCATCAGGTCTTTATCAACATCAACTCCTTTTGGTGACAGTGGCCTTTCAGTGGCTTGTAGACAGCTCTCTAACCAGGTAATTAAAGTAGAAACAAACATGGACTTTAAATTTGGACTTTAATTGACTGGTGTCATCTCCAGCTATTGCTGGGAAATGGAGGGGAGAATGCATGTTTCAACACAAACATGGTACAAGCCTCCAGGTATGGGAACGAAGATCCAATAGTCATTCACACATACAACAACAGATCTGGAACATCTCAAATAAAGCTATCAAGCCAGAAATGAGCTTGCATTGTGGGTAACTAAGTGAACATTGTTCCCATTAAATCTACTGAATTGAGTGAGGTCAGTGCTTTTCATCTCCCCACTGCCTCTCTCTAGATACAGATTTCACAAAAGTGTAGGTTCAAATATATGTAGTCCTTTGGGTTCTCAGGTCAGATCCAAGTCTCCTGTCCCCACGAGGTTTCAACACAATAGAAAATTCTTTCTAGACTTGATCCAACATCCAATTATTTATGTATATATGTTTTTATTGATTTTAGAGAGAGAGAGAGGTAGGGAGAGGGATAGAGAGATAGAAACATAAATGAGAAAGAAACTTGATTGGCTGCTTCCTGCATGCCCCCTACTGGGGATGGAGCCTGAAACCTGAACATGTGGCCTGACAGTGGAATTGAACCAGTGACCTCTTGGTACATGGGTCTATGCTCTACCACTGAGCCACAATGGCCGGGCCCAATATCCAATTCTTGATTTGGAAAAAATAAATTCCATCTGACCAAAACCTTTCATTCCTCATATTTAATGTGAAAGAGTTGATTTAATTCTTCTTTTGAGTCACAGCAATATCATGGACAGTGATCATTTTCCATTGTGTTGCCTTCCTGGAAAAGTCAGCTACATGTTGTGAGAGCATGGACTCCTGTCTGAGCCTTCCTCTTGTCCAAAACACATGTCCCAAACCCCTCCTCACCTGGCTAGATCTAGCTCACCCTGCAAATCTCAAATCAGGTAACATTTCCATAGCCCCTATGTGTTCCCCACGCTGGGGCAAATGACATTCTTTCTCGTTCCCATAGTCTCCTTGAAAACCTTCCTTTGAAAGTGATGTGATAGCAACTCCCATATCAAATTCCTCCTAACCTGGTAGTGAGCAGAGCAAACAGAATGCACTAATAATGCACTAATTTCAATGTCTTCTCCCCCGTGTGGTCTAATTCTAAAAAATAAAATAAAATAAAAAATTCAAACTAGCAAAGATTGAAGATCCTGACATTTTCATTTCCTCAGGTAAATTCTTCCCAGGAATACTTAATTGAGTAAGAAATAGCTAGTAAGATGGTCAAAGATGCTGCCCATGGAATTTCTCCACAAATTTATCTCACTGGCAATGTCGCAGTCAGATAAAAGCCTCCAGTGAAGCATGTTTTCTGGAATTTCAGACATAAATCCATCCTATATATCACCTCCCTTTTATACTACCTCTCCCACCCCCAACGTCCCAAAACACCACCTCTCCATGAAATCAACATGTGAATCCCTGTAGGCAAGTGTTTAGCCCGAGACCACAGGAGAGAAAGATTCTGCTATTCGTCTCCGGGGTGTACCCTGCAGAGACTTCCATCACCACAGAATGCCCTGCATTTGTTCTCATCTCTCAGAGCCCCTTCACTTCAACTGACAGGGCGGCTTCCCTCTCCCCTGTCCCTGGTGCCATACCTGGGGGCCTGCTACACATACTAGTATTTCAAAGCAATATTCCCAGCAGGAGTTCCCAGGGGAGGCTACACACCCAGGAGGAAGGAGATAAAGGTCTGAAATCTCAGTTTTAATTGCAGGTGGATTTGGGAAGCCTGTTTTGATGAACAAGTAATGCTGTAATGTAATGTTCCTCACAGTTCAATGAAGAGGTGTTTTTTTTTCTCCTTAAGAAAGTGAAAGAGGGTGTCAGATATCTCTGCAACACCTCCCCCAAGTCCCAAGCAATAACTGGATTTACACTGAGGAATTTGATTGCCAAGACCCTGACTGACAAAAATCAACCTTCAAAGGGCTCTGGCGCCCTCTGCTGGCAATTGGTGCTGACAGCCATCATATAGGAAAGGATTCCTAGTCACCTAAGGTTAGACTTGATCTGTCCCACTTTTTTCATTTAAAGATGAAGAAGCTAGAGTTGAAAAGCCTCACTCAGTGATGTAGTTTAGCTTGTTAATAGGAATTGTGCTGTGGTCTGAGAAACACCCTACCATGTTAGAACACCCCATTTTTTAATACTATTCATTTCCTTACTATCTATGTCCTTAAGCAAAGTCTCCTATGTCTAAAATAAGATAATAATGAAGATGAAATGGTTTGAAAAAATCGAAAAACATACCAATCTTTGAAAGATATTATTTACCTGGTAGTTTGTAGCTTCCATCATCAAGATTGTCCGGATAATCCTATATAATAAAGAGCTAATATGCAAATGGTCGTCACAGCCTCATGCCATAATGACTCAGACTCTCAATTCTGGCGAGAGAGGAATGGGGACCAGCCAGGCACAAATGAGCTTGCGAGAGAGGAATGGGGACCAGCCAGGCACAAATGAGCTTGCGAGAGAGGAATGGGGACCAGCCAGGCTATGGCCCGGGAGAGGGACAAGCCACCTGCCCTGCGGTCCCAGGCACCAGTGGCTGTGCCTGCATCTGTGGCCCGGGAGAGGGACAAGCCACACGCCCTGAGGTACTGGGTGCCAGAGGCTGCACTTGCGGCCCCGGAGAGAGACAAACCGCCTGCCCCACTGTCTGGGCACCAGCGCCTGGGGCTGCGGCCTGGGGGAGGGACAAGATGCCCACCCCACAGTCCAGGGCGCCTGCGGCTGCGGCCCAGGTGAAGCCGCCTGCCTATGGTCCCCTATGGCTGCGGCCAGCCTAGGCGAAGCTGGCTGAGTCCTGGGTGCCTGTGGCCGGCCAGAGGGAGGGAAACCCAGGTCTTGGGTGCCTGCGACTGGCCAGAGGAGGGAATCCTGGGTCCTGGGTGCGGGGTGAGGCAGAGGCAGTTAGGGGTGATCAGGCCATCAGGGGAGCAGTTAGGGGCAATCAGGCTGGTAGGGGAGCAGTTAGGGGCAATCAGGCAGGCAGGCAAAGGTGGTTAGGGGTGATCAGGCAGGCAGAGGTGGTTAGGGGCGATCAGGAAGGCAGGCAGGCAAGCGGTTAGGAGCCAGCGGTCCCAGATTGCAAGAGGCAGTCGGACATCCCCCGAGGGGTCCCGGATTGGAGAGGATGCAGGCGTCTAGTTAAGTTATAAAGGCTGATGGGTTCCCCCCCACACACACCTATTTTCTGTTCTGAGTTCGGTTAAGAAGATGAATAGTAGATGGCAGTTCTTTGGTTAAAGTTATATAAATAACTGTTCCTCTACATATATGATCTATGCCCATATTTATAGCAAACTACAATCCATATAACTTAGAACTAACTAGAGTTCAGATGTGGTGTTGATTACCAACCCTACTGCCCAATTCATCAGGACATCTACTTCCTCTGAAAAGCAGTGACGGAATGCCCTCTCTTCCCTTTCTTTTTTGTGTGCCTAATTTGGCACCATCACACCCATATTCATATCAGCTCTTCCTCTTTCTCATCTCAGAGCTAGCATGCTATCTACAGGAAGTTCTTGGAATCTCTTCATGTAATTGTGCTTTTTTTTCTTCTTTAATTGGCATTACTTTTGGCAATGCAAAACCTGGGTGAATTCAGAAACTTCAAAAAAGTATGGCAAGTTCTAGCGGGAACTTGATCTGACAATTCCTTTGGCCTGTGAAAGATACTATAAAAATGTTGGCCCTGAAAAATGCATTTTATAGACTTACCTGGCCTTAGGCAGGAAGGGTGCAATGGCTCACTTGGTTGAAGAACGATTTCCCTGCTGTAGGGAATTCTTTTTCTGAATACACAGATACTTATTAAGTACAAGCTGTATGTGGACCTAATATATTGTTCTTAATATTGGATATACAGGGAGACAGA
Organism: Myotis lucifugus; assembly: GCF_000147115.1. Classification (NCBI taxonomy): domain Eukaryota; kingdom Metazoa; phylum Chordata; class Mammalia; order Chiroptera; family Vespertilionidae; genus Myotis; species Myotis lucifugus. The sequence goes on from NW_005871075.1 coordinate 2,544,589, forward strand.
GACTGTCCATGCCCCACAAGCCTGTAGTTCAGTAGAAATGATGGGTGTTGGTCAATATCATTTACCTAATTCCTTTTTGCCACCATAACCTATTCTGCTCATTGCAATGGCTGTACTTAAAAGCTGGCTGTAAGCTGTTTCCTTGGGGTTATGCTATTAAACTACTTTGAATATGCACAGACGTTTTAAAATGATTTTGAGTGCATACACAAAAGCAAGTTGTAAACTACAGAGACTTGTCCCAGGTAGTGATACAATATGCCTGAGATATACCAAGGTCCCAGTTATTTTGAGACCCAGCTCATAATCTTCTAACCATGCTGGCAGCTTCAAGCTTCAGTGTTCAGAACATTTGCCGTAGGACAGCCATGAGGATTCTGTGCCCCAGAAATGCATTCTCTACATTTCTGATTCAGTAGCTGTGAAGTCCAAGGTTCTGATGTGTAGGGCCCACAGATAAGACTTGAAGACATACTGTGCTTCAGAATGCATATTTCTTTTCTATCAATTCAGTAATGTTCTTTAAGCTGTGATTTTTGGAGACACGTGATTGGGTGTCTTCTGTTATGCGTGGTGTTTTCCCATGAAATAGTTCAGAATACTGGTTAAGAGCAAAGAAGGAAGCCCCCTGGGGTCTGCTCCCCCCTTGCTTCATCTCTCTGTAGCCACCTTCTCTGTGAAAGGAGGTTGGATTCCAGACTACCACAGTGACGTGAATACCACCATAAAGCAAATCACACACATTTTTTGGTTTCCCAGTGCATATAAAAGTTATGTTTACACTATACTGAAGTCTACCAAGGGTGTAATAATAGCATTGTGTCAAAAAAGTGTACATACATTAATTAAAAATGCTTTATTGTTAAAAAATAAAATGCTAACCATCCTCAGAGCCTGTTGGAAAAAAATGGCACCGATCCACTTGCGAGATGCAGGGTTGCCACAATCCTTCCATTTGTAAATTAATGCAATATCTGCGAGGTGCAATGAAGTGGGGGTCAATAAGATGAGGTATGCCTGCATTTTCATTGTAGAGCGATGGCGATGATAAGATGGGCCTATGTATGTGAAGTGTTTAGCACAGCATGTAAAATATGAAGGCAGATGTTCCCATTACACATATGGAACAGAAGCCAAAACGGTTAAATGGCTGGACCAAGCACAGGCAGCCAGTAAGTTGTATTGCCAGGATCAAATTCCATTCACATAGACCTGAAGGCGGTTTAATATCATATGTAATGCACACTCCCTTCACCCCAACAAGTTTTTGGACAAAGCAGGGCATTACTCATGAGAGTAACAGCGAAAGCATTTTGTGGTGCTTGCCAATGGATGTGGTAGACAATGAGCAGTTTCATGTGAGTTTAGAAGAAACACCACCATACAAACCTTGAAAGGTTTACCCACTATCTCATGAATGGAAAGGTGTCTAAGAGTTCAGGTTGGGTAGAAACCCACATTTCCAGATACCCTGGGTTCAATGCGAGTACAATGGGAAGTGTGGCTTCTTTCTAATAAGTTGGTCTGCATTGCATTGTTTTCTGGCCTCCGTCAGGCATTATGTAGAGCAAGTCCATTCTGCAATGGGTTCCCACACTTAAGTACAATCAACCTCAGCTGGTCCAAAAGGTCTTTCCTGAAGGTAAAAGGAAAATCCTCCCTGTTGCAAACTAAGATAATGTCATTCCTCACACCCCTATCACCACTGGAAATGAGACTCTCAAATAAATAACATTACTGCTTAAAACATACGCATGCATGTCTCAACAGTAGTGAAGACAACAATGCAAAGTGTTGCCATCCATCAAGGGAATCAGAATCCAGAGTAATTTCTTTTATTTCAGAACCTTCTGTGTGTGCCATCTTTTGACAAGTGTGAATTGAACAGATAATGGTTTGGATGTGGTAACATTTTCTTACCTTTCTGCATTTCTCAGAGCGCGTGTGTGTGTGCGTACACACACACAGAGAGATACACTGATTCTCGTATTAATGGTCTCTTATGTTAAAACTACATCTCTAAATTATATACTCCATTGATGGGACCTCGAGGTCATGTAGTCAACAGTGATAAGACCTGCCATTCAATTGTGATGATGGGAGATTGAAGATTCTTTCTACATTTGAATATTTGAACTTGTTCCCCCAAACAATAAAGTTCTACCCAAGAATAGATGTCAAATCTCCCAACAATAGTTTTTCTCTAAAGGAAAGGGCAAATACGCACTGTCCATTTCCATTCAGATTCAAATTAACTATCCCTCCCTCCAACACAATCTACAATGTTCTTGCCTGCCAGCTCTTTCCTAGATGGCTTAATTCTCCTTCCTCTCCCACAGTCTTTATTGTGTCCAGATGCCACAATCATGACTTGCTCAACGGTTAGCAATTAGAATGGCCGTGACTAAATTTAAGCGGTAATTGTGCAAGAGTTTGATATCTCAGTGTAAGCTAAAAGTTATCTAGTTTTACAGACATAACTGCAAGAAATAGGATACCAGCAAACATGAGGAAAGAAAGGACTTCCTTTGGGTTATTTTATAAGGTGTAGTTAGGATATTTCAGTTCTTTCAAGTCAGAGGAGGATGAGAATCGGGCTCATATCCCAGTTGGTTAGAAGGAATCCCCTTAGATTTAGTTGACAAGAATGGAATGTGCTTCCTGGGAAACATGATACAGAGACGGGGTTTCTGAAAACAGAAAAATTTCATAGTTTGCCTGCCAAATTAAATACACTCCCATGGAGTTAAAGAGAGACTCAAGAACAGAGAAACTGATTCCTCCATGCTTGGACTAGAGAGATGGATATGAGCGTGAGCATGTGTATGCTTATGTTTTATAAAATACAATATTATGCTGTATATAAAGGCATATCTGTATACAAAAGATTCAGAAAGATAAAACATAAATGATAGTACATCCAGACAACAAAATAGTATTCAGTGCTAAAAAGAAATGAGCTATCAAGCCATAAAATTATATGCAAGAACCTTAAATGCATATTGCTAAACAAAAAAAGTCAATCTGAAAAGGCTGGGAACTAAATGATTCCAACTGTATGACATTCTGGAAAACCAAAGCTATGCAGATAGTAAGAGAATCAGTGGTTGTCAGAAGTTAGAGGGGAGGGAGGGATAACCCCCCAGAGCACAGATTAATTTTAAGGCAGTGAAATTATTCTGTAGATTGAATAATGATGGATACATATCATTATATATTTGTCAAAGCCCATAGAATGTACAACACCAGGAGTGAACCTTGAGTAAACTATGGACTTTGTGTGATAATAATGTGTTAATTTAAGTTCATGGATTTTTAACAAATTTACTACTGTGGTGCAGTGTTGAGAATGAAGGAGTCTGTGTGTGTGTGTGTGTGTGTGTGTGGTGTAGGCAGGGAATATATGGGAAATCTCTGTACTAGCCACTCAATTTTGTTGTATATCTCAAACTGCTCTAGAAATAGTCTGCCATAGATAGATGATAAGTAGATAGATAGATAGATAGATAGATAGATAGATAGATGATAGATAGATAGACGAATACTAAAATACTAATACTAGGAAAACTACAAATAAAAAGAAAAAAAAGCAGGGGTCACAACTTCTATGATTAACAAGATTGGATTTAGATGTCAAAGTATTAAAAATCACTTTTTAATGCTTAAGGCAACAGCATACGATAAGCAATTATAGATATTAATATTTATTCACCAAATGACACAGCAACAGTTTTCATAAATCATTGTTGGAATGAGACAAAAGAGAAAGCACACAGACTAATAATGAAAGACTTGAACATACGCATGAAGCTGAGCAGAACCAGTAAGTATGTTGAAGATTTAAGCAGCTACATCTGATGTTGCCAGGGTCCCAACGCACAGAGCTGGACCTCACCTCTGATTTCCGCCACGTGGGGGTGCACCTCCAGGTGGGGTTGGACTGGATGCCTGTTGATGGAGTCTTGTCTCAGGCACGCTTTCACTTTCTGCTGCAGAAATTCTACATCTAGATACAAGCAGGAGCCTATTTGGCAACACAGGTGCACAGCCCCAAAACACAGGGACGTGAAAGCCTCTATAGCTAGCACTCAACACTGGAGATAACCACTTCACCACTCAACCCGGAATGGACAACTACAAGAAGCTTTGCAAATATTTGGAGACACGCGGTGAGCACTGAGTCCCTGTTCTGCCACTGGCATCTGCAATAAAGCTCTTACAGTCCTCCTCCCTCACTCCTTCCTGTCCTCACTCCTGCTCCCAGAGATGACCTTGCAAACAGACTGGCTGCACAACACAAGTCCTTGTCTCAGGCTCTCCAAACCGAGATAATGAGGCAATCAATAAAGAAGAATATAACAATATATATAAAGTAGATGTATATATTTTGCAAAATAGAATATATGTGTGTGTGTGTGTGTGTGTGTGTGTGTGTGTGTGTGTATATATATATATAGTAGCATATAGATAAATATATATATTCTATTTTGAACTTTGATCTGTTAGAGTATATATGTTTTTTTTTACAAGTACACATAGCATATTCATAAAAATTACACACATCTTATATCCCAAATAAAACCTCGATTATTAGCCTTTCTAAGAATTAAAATAGCAATAAGATCATTCTCTGACAATAAAACTATAAGTTAGTAAGGATAGCAACAAAATGGCTCTTTTACCTAGAATTTTTAAAAGTGTGCTATTAAATAAGTTTTAGTCCAAAAGGAAAGTTAAAAATTTGTAATTTCTTTAAAATTATGATGATGACCACATAGTATATACATCTCCATGAGATAAAGTTAAAACAGTTACCAGAGGACATGTTATAGTATTTAATAACTATATCAGTTAAAGGCAGAAAATGAAAATAACATAAATGCCCAACTTCAAAAGTTAGAAAAATAACAAAAACACTAAGAAAGCAGAAGAAAATGTTTAATAAAGGTTAAATTAGACTATAATGAGTTGGAAATAAGAAAAAATAAAACCAATAAATCTAAAAACTATTCTTTTATAAAAATTAACAAAAAAGTATACACCCAAGAAGACATATGAAAGGCCAACAGATATATGAAAAGATGTCCAACCTCACTGGCAATTAGGGAAATGCAAGTCAACACTACAATATGATACCACCTCACACCAGTTAAAGTGGCCATTATCAATAAGGCGAGCAACAACAAATGTTGGAGAAGTTGTGGAAAAAAAGGGAACCCTCATCCACTGTTGGTGGAAATGTAGACTTGGTACAACCACTATGGAAAGCAGTCTGCTGACTCCTCAAAAAATTGAGAATAGAGCTACCATATGACCCAGCCACTCCTCTCCTGGGTATATACTCTAAAAGCCTCAAAATCATATATTCGCAAATACATATGCACCCCTATGTTCCCTGAAGCATTTTTCACAGTGGCCAAGACATGGAAACAACCAAAGTGTCCTTCAATAGAGGACTGAATGAAGAAGATGTGGTACATACGCATAATGGAACACTACTCAGCCATAAGAAAGAATGAAATAGTGCCATTTGCAACAACATGGATGGCCCTTGAGAACATTTTGCTAAGTGAAATAAGTCAGCCAGAAAAAGGTAAGAACCATATGATTTCACTCATATGTGGGATATAAACCTGCAACTCATGAACACATACAGCAATGTGGTGGCTGCTAGAGGGAAGGGGGTCGGGGGAAGAGGGTCCTAATATTTGGTGACAGAAGATTTGACTTTGGGTGGTGGGCACACGATGCAATGTACAGATCTTGTAACTAAATTAGAAAAAAATCAATAAAAAGTAGTTAAATCACTAACCAATATGAACTAGAAAAAGAACAGAGAAAATGTAAGTACACAAAATCTAAATGGAATCAATAATTTTTTAAAAAACACAACTAACTGAAATTGACCCCAGTAAAGATAGTTTAGACACATTAATATTCATGAGAAATAAATAAAATAGTTTAAAGTTTCTCCATACAAACAAACAAAATAAAACTAGGTCAACAGGGGAATTTTTCCAAATCTTTAAAGTTCAGATAAACCCAATGCTATTTAAAAGAAAAAAAATTAAAAGTCCAACTTAGTTTAATGAAGTAAAATAATATTTATTCATAAATATGATAAATATTATACCAAAAAATATAGAGACAGACATCAATTTTAAATATTGATGCAAACATGTTAAATAAAATATTTGCACATAGAATCCAATAGTACATTAACAAGTGTACATCATGATCAATGATGGTTTGTTCCAGTGAGTCTCAGGTAGTTTAATATGAAGAAACCCACTGCTCCCAGTGACAATGCAACCCAGCTGACACCTTGACACCATGAGACCATGAGCTGAGCACCAGCCAGCTAAGCTGTGTCCAGATTCCTGACTCACAGAAACTGTGGAAAGATAAAGGTGTTGTTTTAATTCACTAAGTGTGTTTTGTTACACAACAATAATAGATCGGTAATGCAAATCTGAACAAAATAGGTAAGCATTTTAAGTACTGAGTAGGCTAGCCCACCAGATCTGTAAGCATTATATAAAGTCTTATTAACAGTTTGTTCAGGCATTTTAATAGATAGGTATATGAATGGAACAGAATTTAAAAGTCCATAAGTAGATACAATTGCAAGTGACTTTTAATTTAATTAAAGGCAGTATCTCAAACTAGTGGTATTGTGGATTAACTGAATAGCTCTTTAAAAAAGTTAAAATTTGATTCATTGCTACAATAGGATAAATTATCTGCTTTTATAAAAACCCTTGGTGGTGTTCATCACGTCCAGAACCGCCTCAACCAAGCGGAAGTCAGTCCTGCAGGGGTTGTTTTGGCAACGGCTGCACCCTCCCCAGAGCTGTTTCCCCGGAGCTGTTTCCTGTAAGGGCGGGGTTTGAGGCAGGAACCTGCCCTGGGAACGTGGAGGCATATCTTTATGAAGTGTGCTGCACCAGCACGGCCAAGGGTGAACCTGAGTAGGGGCAGCTGAAAGGCTTAGAAAAGACAGACAAGAGAATGAAATCTGGGTCTTGGTGGGACGCTGCTTCTCTGAGAGACAGCAACCACACCCATAGCCATGTCTTTATTTTATAGCAGATTTGCCACGAGGTAAAGTAAGGGTGTGACCAAGATGTTTACAACATTCTCCTGGGTTTCAATCCTACTCAACTACATGCACCTGAACTCGTGTTTGGACCATAGGTTCAAGCTTACAACTACAGCTGTTGGCTATAATTGTTGCCCTCCAAGCTGGGACTTGCACGTGGCAATGAGAGGACTGTGCCCTCTCATCAGTCCAAGGCTTGAACCTGTCCAAAACACTATAGCAGCTCCCCACAATAAAGTTTTAATTCTGTTTCTTTGTTACTGATGTTGTGGCCCCACCCCATAACAAAGAAACAATTTCCGGAGGATGAGGCCCAGGAATCAGGATTTTAAAAAGATTCCCAGGTGATTCTAATGTGCAGCCAAGGTTGAGAACCACTGCTATAGATAATATTAATATATCTAAACGTGCAATTCTTTGTCCAAAAAATGAGCATGTTCAAAAATTAAATGAAGAAAATTTGGATATACTCGATGGAGATTTTCACACATAATTGAGTGATGATTCCATTGATTCCACAGATGATGCTGAAAAGGAAAATTTTCCCATTAAATCCATTTATTAATAGTATTACTCCTTCGGGAATGCCATGTCATAAATTAAAATTAAAAGTGGGTGCAATCATCATGCTATTGAGAAATCTCAATAGTAAATGGGTTCTTTGTAATGGTACCAGATTTATTATCAAAAGATTATGACCTAACATTATCGAAGCTGAAGTATTAACAGGATCTGCAGAGGGAGAGGCTGTTCTGATTCCAAGAATTAATTTGTCCCCATCTGACACTGGCCTCCCATTTAAATTGATTCGACGACGGTTTCCCATGATGCCACCATTTGTGATGACTATTGATAAATCACAAGGACAAACTCTAGACAAAGTAGGCATATTCCTTCCTGAACCCATTTTTGCACAAGGTCAGTTATATGTTGCTTTCTCTCAAGTTTGAAGAGCATGTGATGTTACAGTTAAAGTTCTAAGTACTTCATCACAAGGGAAATTAGTCAAGCACTCTGAAAGTGTTTTCACTCTCAATGTGGTGTACAGGGAGATATTAGAATAAGTTTAATCACTTTATCAGTCATTGTTTGCATCACTGTTGTTTTTATATCATGTTTTTTTGTTTTCATATCATGTTTTTGTTGATTTCATATCATGTTTTTGTCATTTTTATATCATGCCTCTGTTGTTGTTATATCCTTTTGTTACTGTTTATTTATTAATAAATTTATATATTAAAATATCTCTGCTAATTAATTCCCTTTTTAAAAAAAATATATTTTATTGAGTTTTTCAGAGAGGAAGGGAGAGGGATAGAGAGTTAGAAACATCGATGAGAGAGAAACATCGATCAGCTGCCTCCTGCACACTCCCCACTGGGGATGTGCCCACAACCAAGGTACATGCCCTTGACCGGAATCGAACCCGGGACCCTTGAGTCCGCAGGCCGATGCTCTATCCACTGAGCCAAACCAGTTAGGGCAATTAATTCCCTTTTAATGTGCACGAATTTTGTGCACCGGGCTACTAGTATATTTATAAAAGAGTTAAATATGAAAACAAAACTATGTGAGTACAAGAAGAAAACATTAGTGGATATTTTCACCCCTGAGAAAAAATATTCCTCACTATGCCTTCAAATCTGGAAACAATAAAAAAAATAGTTGGTGAATTTGATTATATAAAAATGTAAAATATTTGTATATGAAAAAAATAAACCAAGTCAAAAACTGGGGAAAAATATATTTACAAACTGGTAATTTTCTTATTGTATAAATGACTTCTAAAGATAGAGAAGTAGCCCTAACCGGTTTGGCTCAGTGGATAGAGCGTCAGCCTGCGTACTCAAGGGTCCCAGGTTCGATTCTGGTCAAGGGCATGTACCTTGGTTGCGGGCACATCCCCAGTAGGGAGTGTACAGGAGGCAGCTGATCGATGTTTCTCTCTCATCGATGTTTCTAACTCTCTATTCCTCCCCCTTCCACTCTGTAGAAAATCAATAAAATATATTTTAAAAAAAAACAATAGAGAAGTAAATGGCCAAAATCTTACCCATCCCCACCCCACCCCACCCCCCAAAAATTAAGGGCCAGATATATTGTTGGTTCAAGAAAACTCAGGAAGTTCCCCCATGAAATCTGAAACTGCCCCCCCCCCACCTCAAATGTGGAGGCAGGAGAGACTAAAGAAAGAGTGGACCACTTCAGATTGGTAGGTGGCAGATTTAATAAGCAAGGGAATCTATGTGACTTGTCTTGGGCAGCCGCAAGACAGGTAGATCTCTGCACCCACCCACCCTAACCCTAACCGCGTACAGTCACTTATATCATCCAGAAGGTCTCAACATCTTACTCTCTCAAAGCTATGACCTTGAAAACTGCTCCCACCGTGGGAATAGTGGGCAGAATGTACATTTCAAAGGCAGGGGTGAGGGGAAGGAGCCTCCCATTGCTGGGTCCAGCTTGAGAGTCCACAGGCAGCCATGTCCTTTCCGTGACCTCCTCCAATAGATACAAAAAATGTTCACAGTGCGATAAATGTAAATGGCTTTTAAATTTGTTTAAAAATCCTTAACTTTGCTCAAAAATAAGAGAAATAAAAGTTAAAACTATACGTTGGTAAAACAAGCTTTATGAAAACAATCTATTGCTTGTAGAAATTTTATGAAAAAGTAAACTACTATGAAGGAGAATTTGGTAATATGTAGAAAAATGACATATGCGCTTAATCTCTGTCCAGGGGTCATCTAGGAATATATTTCAAAATGCATTGACAAAATTTTATATGACTGCTATAGCTTGGGTTCCTCATGCTAACTCCTCAGCCTTCCTGTACCCATCACGAGTAAAACAATTCACCTTTGACCTGGGGCTTGACCATGAGGCTGGCTTTAAATGATGACGTGTGAGTGGAATGACAGTGTGCCAGACCCATAGCTGGGCTTTAGGAGATGTAAACAATAAATAATTATTTCCATATTCAATTGAGGTTTTCTGATTGTTTGCTACATTGCATTTTGTATCAGAGGCTGACACAAAGGAAGCAGGTAACTGGAAACAACCCAAATGCCCATCAATAGAGCACTGATTGAATGAACTGTGGACACACTACACAATGCTTCATGCTTAAGTTTGTGTGTCCTTTTAACAGCAAGAGCAATTGCCATTTAACTAGGTCAGTGGTTGGCAAACTCATTAGTCAACAGAGCCAAATATCAACAGTACAACGATTGAAATTTCTTTTGAGAGCCAATTTTTTTAAACTTAAACTATATAGGTAGGTACATTGTTATTAACTTAATTAGGGTACTCCTAAGCTGGCCTTTGTTAAAAACATCCTCAATCTGATTGAGGTACGTTCGCTGAGGTCGACCCCTTCCAACTCTCCCATCCACACTCCTCTTGTATACTTGTTTCATCTATCTCCTTCTTGAAAACTGACTTCTGCACATGGGCCATGAGGTTTCAATTGCACTGTACGTGCGTGTCTGCACGTGGTATTTTGTGGAAAAGCCACACTCAAGGGGCCATAGAGCCGCATGTGGCTTGCGATCCGCGGTTTGCCGACCACTGAACTAGGTCAATTTAAAACAATCCTGAGCAATTATTTCTTTGGAGAACCTCAAATATTTCAGTACACAGAGCATTTAAATTCTTACAGCACGGTCGGTGTGAATCAAGGTGCCTCCCCCAAAGCTGCTTTGACTAGATGACTGCTTTTAGCCACAGTAAATCCGAAGTGTAAGCATCAAATTTGAATTCCTCTTTGGAGAATCATGAGTTAGTGTGAGCCAAGAGTCTTAAACTTTTTCACATTAAAAGTGACCTCATTTTGCCCACCATGCATGGATGAGTAGGGAGGAACTGCTGGGGTATAGGTTGCTGACTACGTGTGACTTCTGACTTTATTTCCCTCCTGGATTCTTAGGGAGCAATAAGTCATGGCAAATAAGGTGACAGGTTGGGGGGCAGACCGACCTGAGCTCTAATCCCTGCCTCACGATTCCCTGACAACGTGAACTATCACTAATTTAGTTATTGTAAAACTCAATTCCTTATCCCTCAAACGGTTACTAACACCTACCAGAGAGAGTTTCAGTGAGAATCAAAGGAAGGAACACATGGTGCTTGTGAGACCACAGACACACAAATATGTTTGTATGTTTCTTTGTTTCCTGCCTCCATCCCTTCTCATCAAAATTGTGAAATTATGAATGTAAATCTGGGCTCTGAAATCTCCTACTAATAATTAAATCCAGGATTATCATTAACATTTTCAAATAAACTTCTATAAAATTATTACAATGCTCACTTGATTATAAACACAAAACTAAAAAAATAATCCTTGGGAGCTTGTAGGCATTATGAGAAACTGTGCAGTCACATATACAGGCTCAGAGTTACTATTGCATTTTTAACAATCTAGTTATCTCTTCTAATCCAGGTGTATGTGATAGATCTGATTTACAATTACGTACTCTTTCTTCCGGTAAAATGATTCTAGATCCCTGCCTGCTCACATGAATTGGCATGAGCCGAAGTGTTTCCTTATGAGGGGAGCTTACATCTCCATCTCGTCAAACATGGCCATGTGACTTGCTTTGGCTAATGGCAGGACAATGGATGTGACATAGGACACATCCAAGCAGACGTTGTAAGCAGTATAAAGAACTAGAGTGAAAACTCTTATTAAATATAGGGCATCAGCCAAGACTGGTTTGGCTCGGTGGATAGAGCGTCGGCCTGCGGACTGAAGGGTCCCAGGTTCGATTCCGGTCAAGGGCATGTGCCTGGGTTGCGGGCACATCCCCAGTGGGAGATGTGCAGGAGGCAGCTGATCGATGTTTCTCTCTCATCGATGTTTCTGACTCTCTATCTCTCTCCCTTCCTCTCTGTAAAAAATCAATAAAATATATTTTAAAAAAAGATAGGGCATCAGTTAGAATACTAAAAAGGTCTTGCCTCAGTACTGGGGAAAAATTAACCCTAGCAAACTTCTCTACAGGGCTTAGTAGTAAATATTTTAGACTTTATAGGCCACATTTAGTCTCTTTTGCATTTTTTCTCTTATAATTAAAAAATTATAGCCCAGCCAGCATGGCTCAGTGGTTGAGCGGTGACCTATTAACCAGGATGTCATGGTTTGATTCCCAGTCAGGGCATATGCCTGGTGTGGGGCATGCAGGAGGCAGCCAATCAATGATTCTCTCTCCTCATTGATGTTTCTATCTCTCTCTCCCTTCCTCTCCAAAATCAATAAAAATATTTTTTAAAAATGTAAGAACCATTCTTGGCTTGTGGATAGTACAAGAAGAAGCCCCTACTCTAAATGCAACACTGCTTCGGTACCACGTAAAAAGATAAAAAGCAAAACTCAAAAGGATCAAGCTTCTAGGTAACGTAACTGCATCCTAGGACAAAACTCAAGGATATTTATAAAAAGACAAAAATATCAGGACCCTACAAGGTAAAATTCACAATGTTTGACCCCAATAAAATATGACCAGGCATGCCAAAGCAGAATGCAAACCACAATGAAGATGTAACTCAATAAATGAGCACTGATTCAGAAATGACAAATGAGAGAACTTGTCCCAGAGTCTGAGAGAGTCTGACTTGAGCGTCGGTTCACACTTTGGCTTTGAGATGACCTCATTTTGTTTCTAACACTTGGACATCTCTCTCTAGAATTCAAGATCACTAACGTTCCCAGTACATTTCTTCTGAAATCTACCTAAGTTTTCCTTGTGTTTAGAGCAGTAAGGCACAATATTGCCTGAAAGTCTTAATTCACTTCTCTGTATTACCAAATACACCTTGGTTCTGGAGAATCTTGAAGGACACAGATTTACCCTGACGATTCAGTAAACTAGACTCTTTTGTGTCCGGTAACATTAGTGACAATCCACCCAGAAAGCTGACTGACAGAGATGTGTGTCCAATAGGGCCACTAGATGGTGCAATATCTCCACTTTTTATTAACACTAGACCCTAGAAGGGAACCAAGTCCTTTACAAGGGACACTCACCAGATAGCTATCGAATTGGTCATTCCAGCTGCCGGCCTGATTTGCTGATGATCGTGTGCGAAGGAATGGGACCTAATTCATCTTTGCTTTGCTTAACTTGAAAGAGAGCTTTGAAAAATGTTTATATTGATGCTGTGGTGAGAGTTGGAGCCCTTTCAAAGGCAAGCTGAGAGATGAATTCTGATTCTCCATCCACCTCTAGCACAGCTTGCTTGCCCCTGCCTGTCCGGCTCCCTTGCCCCAGTTGCCAGCACTCTTCAAGGTCCCGAGTGGGTTCCTCCCTGTAATAAGCCTTCACCGACCTTCCCATCCATCACCATCACTTTTTCCTAAATTCTTATACGACTTTTGCTTTGTCCCTCGTTAGTACCATGTAACAGTGAAGAAATTACTTTATCTGAAATTCACTTTGCTCTTATATATGACAGAAACCACCATGAGTACATCACTCATGAGGCAGTTGTGATGTTTGGATAAAATGCTGCATGTACAGCAATTAGCACGATATCTAACACTGAGCCAATTCTCACAGATCCGTATGCACCAGCCTTTGGTACCATTTCTCACTGTCCTGTGCTTCCATCAGATGCTCAGTCATTCTTTCTTTTTAAAATGTATTTTTATTGATTTCAGAGAGGAAGGGAGAGAGAGAGAGAGAGAGAGAGAGAGAGAGAGAGAGAGAGAGAGAGATCAATGATGAGAGAGAATCATTGATCAGCTGCCTTTTGCACGCCCCCTACTGGGGATTGAGCCCACAACCTGGGCATGTACCCTGACCTGGAATCAAACTATGACCTGGTTCATAGGTCGACTCTCAACCACTGAGCCACGCCAGCGGGGCTCAGTCATTCGTTCTTGAACACAGACAACTTGCCAAGCATCTGTTTGCCGCCATCGATGAGGAGTGTATAAGATTCACATGGTCCACACCATCACAAGCTTTACAGTAGAGGGAGGGAGAGGGAGAGAAATCATCCCCATAATTTCTACAATAAAGCAAGATTGTATCTTAGAAAATGGAGATAATTATATGCACTCCCTGTGCTCTTTGCGTGGCATAAATAACGTGTAAAATACCTAGCAATACAGCAGACAAAATAAAGAGTAGTCAGTATTGTTGCTGTGAAAATTTGGTTGAGTGTTATGTAGTAGGTGGCATTTTCCTCTTTGAAAGAGGAATTGGGATTTTGACAGTGGAGATGGGAGTGGTGGGTGGAGGAAACACGATAAACTAGAGTTGGAGTCAGGAAAGCATTAAAGCATCTGAGAAATCACTGGGGGCATCTTGTCTGAGCAGAGTGTGAGTGAACACGAACACAGGCTTGGGCCTCAGGGGACAAGGTAAAACGTGAACATTAACTAGGCAGGCAAGCGGGAGCCACTGATGCTCTCAGACTGAAAGAGGGTGTGTTCAGATTTGTGTCTTAGCAAAATTTACCCAGCAGTATCTGGCACAGAGTGAAGACTCCACAAATGTTCTTCGGATGAACAGCAGCAAAGTAAAACTTGCTGTGAAAAAAATAGAAATGGTAAGTAGAGGATCCAAGTAGGAGGATGGAACACTTGGTTTCACACCCAGACCCCATCTTCGCACCCAGGGCTCTCAAACAGAACCTCAATGTGATTCTATCTTCCTCCCTCCTCCGAGAAGGCAGACCCTGCAGAGGAGGTTGGCCCAGCCTCAGGGACTGGGTCCTGTTGAGCCAGGATGGGCAGGGGTAGGAGTTCTGCCCTCTGCAGACGTTTGGAGATTCTGCATAGAACCCAAGGTAGAGAGATGAGCCCCTTTCTTGCCTCTGGGTATTTTTGTCTCTTCATGTGATGTCTGAATGGCAGTAGGCATCATGCAGGCAGTCTGTGGGCAGAGCTGACCACTAAGGGGCACAGAACCAAGACAATGCCAAGAAGCTGAACTGCAGCCCTGCCTGTCCGTGTCTGCAGCCTCTGTGGACGCCTGATCACAGAGATAATACCTCCCTTTACATTGAAACTGGTGAAACCCCAGTTTTACTTCACTTGAAGCCAAAAACTTGCTGATGGATGGAAAGACCATCATGGCTATTGAAAGAGTCGAACAGATTTGAGAGGCAATTAGCATAGAGTTGGATTGTCAGATTTATGTCCCATGCAACATGCAAGCCATACTTACGCCAGAACAGTATCTGCTGCTTCTCTAGAATTCAGGTGTCACTAGGCCTCCTGTGCTTTATCTGGCAACCAGAATGCAGTGCCTTCAAGACTTAACCATACATTTGCAGTGAGGAAAACAAAGGCAACAAGAAGTCACGGTGTCTCTCAGGTTTTCAGCCTGAGTCACTGGGTGTCTTGAGGTACTACTGTCCAAGAAAAGGAAGGAGGGCATTTTGTGGAGAGGATAAAAGCTGGATTAGCAACTTAAGGTGGGTGAGACAGTCATCAAGTTATCTTAGAATAGTAATATTCAACCAGGGGCCATTTTGTCCCCCAGGGACATTCGGCAGTGCCTGGAGCCATTTTTAATTGTCACAACTTAAGTGGGGGGAGAGGGGATGCTATTGGCTGCTAGTAGGCGGAGGCCAGAGATGCTGCTAAACATCCTACAATTTACAGGACAGGTCCCCACCACAAAGAATTACCCCATCGGCAATATCTATAGTGGTGAAGTTGAGAAAGCCCATGTTAGAGGATGGGGTAAACAAAAGATGTTTTTAGGATTTTTATATTACCCCTGCATTAGACTTTAATAATTTGATTTCTCTCTTTGTTCAGCAAGTGTTTGTTGAGCATCTAAAAGTGGCCGACTAGTTTCCAGGCCTATCAGGGAAAATGACTGTGCAAGACTCTCCAGATAAAAGCTTCCAATAAATAAACTAAAGAAAATGTCATGTAATCTAAATTTGAGAAACTGTGAAATTCAAATGCTGCTCCAAGAATAGGGGCCCCAGCATATTAGCCTGGCAAACGCTAAGAGGGTCTGGTCCAGGGGATAGGCAGCTCTTTCCTACCCTAGAAAAGCATCGTGCAGATACACGTGACGGTCCTACGGACACACCTCAAGCACAGTCTGGAAGAAGTTACTGCTGATCATGTTATCTGGGCTCAAGGGAAGGTGGAAGCTCCTATTGGTGCCTAGCATATGCCTAACACTCTCCTAAATGCCACTATGTGACTCATTGATTCTCTACCAAAGCAGGATGAGGTGACTGTTATTACAGGCATTTTACAGATGAGAAAACTGAGGATCAGAGAAATTCCATAATGCATGCAGTCTGCTTTCAGGGCTCCTAGAACCCTCCTTCCCCCCGCCCCCCACTTTAACTAAGCCTATATCAAAAGTTATTGTTGGGACAAAGAGAATTGAAATCATGCAGCTATATATCCAGATTTTCGGCAATAAAAAAGAAATGAGCTATCAAGCCATGAAAAGACCTTAAATGTATATTGGTAAGAGAAAGAAGCCAATTTAGAAAAGATGGATCCTGTTTGGTTCCAACCATGTGACATTCTGAGAAAGGTGAAACTATGAAGAAAATAAAAGGATCAGTGATTGCCAAGGTTTGGGGGGGAGACAGAATAGTCTACTGTAACCGTGGATACATATCATTACACAGTTGCCTGAGCCCATAGAATGCACAACACCGAGAGTACACCCTACTTGGGTATTAATGATGTGTCAATGCTCAGGTGGATGTTGATAATGGGGAGGCTGTGTAGGTGTGGGGGCAAGAAGTATACGGGAACTTCCTGTACTTCCTGCTTAATGTTACTGTGAACCTAAATCTGATCTTTAAGAAAAACATTAAAAAATAAAATGAAATGAAAAGGCTACTTGAGGAGTGCTGTTTAAAAAATTGTGTGGTTCCCCTTCGGGGGTGTGTACTCAGGCCTTTAACCCTCTGCCTCTGTCCAGTTTGGCTGACAAAGGCTCGGTCCTCTTTGTTTTGTGAAAGGAAGTTTTCCCTTGAGGTCCCCTAGCCACACACTCTCTCTGGAAGCATCAAGCTAAGAGTCAGGGACACAGGCAAGTGGTGGGCCTTGAACTCTCCTGGTTTACTGGTGAATGGCTTTGTGCAAACCACTTTAATCAACGAAGCCTCAGGTTGCTCATCTTGAAAAGGGGGTTAATAGTGACAATCGTATTTACTATTTATCATGACTATTGTGGTAGCGTGTGAGGTCCCCAAGGACAGGAACAATGTCTATTTTATTCAGTGCGGCTCCCACAGTGTGCGCAGAGCTGGCCCTAAGTTATGGCAGAGTGGATGAATGGACAGATGAATACACAAAGGAACGGTGATGCCTGGGCTGCAGGGTGGTTGTGAAGCCTGAAGGAGTGAGGGTACATGCTAAGTGTCCCCTGTCCCCGACCCAGTGAATTTGTCTTTTCACCTGAAGCAACCCTGGGCTGCCACCAAGAGACTGATTCAGGCAATTAAGAGCAACAGACATCTAGACAGAGAAACTTCAGGAATATGATTGACCTAGAGAAAGGAGACACCTGCTCCATTTTCCTTTAACAAGGTTTACAAAAGTAGGTCTTTGTCTTTCCTAATTGCACATTGGGGAGAAGCAGTATCAATTTAAATGTAACACGTCTCAACCAAGGGATGGGCTATTTCTACCCCAGGTCTAACATTGCTATTCCCAAGAAGCCTCAAACCTACTGATTCAATTATTCAAAGAAAGTTTCTGAAGTTGAGATAGGCTTTATTTCAGATGCCCATTATCTTTTTTCTTGATTCTAGAGACGGCAGAGGGAGAAACAGAACGAGCAGCACTTGGCTGGAGGGAAAGAGAGCCATGGCTCGCGCTGGCTCTGTCTACAAACTGTGTGGACTTGGGATTATGTCTGTGCGCATTATGTCTCCTCTCTGAGCCTCAACTTCCAGATTTACAAAATATGGAAATTAACTACATCAGTGATGTGATTAGAGAAACATCACAAAGAGCATGTCTTTAGAGAAAACACTGGATTAATATTCAGATGAAATTTTATACTTCATCTCATACATGGATTTTTTAAAACATAAACATGTGCAGTACTGTGAATGCATTTTCTCTTCTGTATGACACTCTTAATAATGTTTTCTCTTCTCTAGTTTATTGTAAAATACAGTATATAATACATATAATATACACAATGTTTGTGAATCAACTGTTTATGTTACTGGTGAGGCTTCTGGTCAACAGTAGGCTAATAATAGTTAAGTTTGGGGGAAGTCAAACATAATATGTAAATTTTTTATTGTGTGGGGGGTCGGTGTCCCTAGCCCCCAAGTTGTTCAAGAGTCAACTGTAGTAGTCACCATTTAAAAATAGCAAACCAGCCCAGCGGGCCAGTGTGTCTCAGTGGTTGAGCATCGACCTACAAACCAGGAGGTCACAGTTTGACTTCCAGTCAGGGCACATGCCCAGGTTTTGGGCTGGATCCCCAGTAGGGAGCATGCAGGAAGCAGCCAATTAATGATTCTCTCTCATCATTGATGTTTCTATCTCCCTTTTCCTCTCCCTCTCTGAAATCAATAAAAATATATTTTAAAAAATAGAATAAAATAACAAATCGTATCTTGGTTGGTAGAGGAGTGTGACAAATAAAGTGATTATAAATGGAGCTTGTTCTTAGCTATCACTCCCTCCAACTCTGAAGAACATCTTTCAGAATTTTGAGAGCCGTGTGTGTGTGTGTGTGTGTGTGTGTTTTGTATGCATGAGTGTGAGTGATTTTTCTTATTTATAACAATTTGGAGAGACTAATTTTTAAAGAAATTCTGATTATGTAATTCTTACATTTCCAAAACGCAAATTAAAGGATCCCATTTGAAATGATAAAGATCATTATCAGGATTTTAAATATTGACTTATTTTGTATGTGCAAGGTACTATGCAGAGGACTTTATTTAGAACTCCATGCTTGCTCCTCATTAGTCACTAAATAAATTGATGGAGAATATCTCAGTTACATTATAAAACATTTCTCTCCTGGGATTTTTTAGGATGGTGAATGTTATTACTAATTAAACTCACAAGTCAATTTCCAAGTAATAAGATAGTGCTTTTCACCAGAAAGACCCAAGTTAATGGACCAATAATGGAGGAACTTCAGTTTAAAGTTATCATTGGGGAACTGAAAATTTATAATTCAATGAACTCTGTATCAACTTTCTTATAAATGGGGAAGAAACTGATATTTATTGACTTCCTAAATGTACCATTTTTCTTCTGATTTAATATTTTAAATAGTTCCCATTACTTGACCCCATAGTAGATGTTCAATAATTTTACTTGTGATGTGAATTTTCAAGATCTTGTAGAATTTCTTAAACAATTTGTCAACTTAGAATATCTCAGGGAACTATTGATCCATAAAGCCAATTTTCTGAAATAATATACTAATTCAACTCCCCAGACACAATCATTCTCAACCCCAAGTTCAATTCTTTCTAATCTTTTTGCTGACATTTCTTCATAGTATAGATCACGTGGTACACATAACTTATACCACTTCCTTTTTCTTTGTAATGCTATCTCATGAACATTGTTTTATCACTGGACAGATTTTTATGGACAGCAGTTCATTACAGTTTAGTTGTATTTTCAACATAAATGTTTGTGCAAAATGTAACCAACACAATCCTAAATTTGGCAATGCAGGATAATGAAGAATACGATTAACCTGTAAATAATGTGCTCGTGTGGTTCACACTAAAAGTTTTAAAGAAACTAACCAGAGGTGTCTGGAGATAGAAGGAAGTTCTTCATGCAGAAGAGGCATTTGAAGGCACAGGATCAAGGCAGCCCTGGCCAGGATTAGAGCAGGTACATGTGTCCTGAACAAGAAATGCTCATGTTCAGAATAGGGACTGCAACTTCTACTAAGAGATTAACCAGAATGGTTCCCACAGGAGATCACAAAGACTTAATTAAGGACAAGATCCAGTTCTGTAGAATTCTGTAGAAGGAAGCAACGCTTGTCCTTATGTAGCTAGACCTGGATTAGCATTAAAAGATGTGTTTCCACATACAGTCTTCACTGTTCCACAACAAGTCCCTTTCATGGAAATGGCTATCCCCTGAAAAGAAAACTGAAAGTCTGTCTTCGCTCATAGGCTGCTATAGAAGAATACCATACACTGGGTGACTTAAACAGCAGACATTGTTTTCTTATAGTCCTGGAGGCTGGGGCGTCCAAGATCAAGACGCCCACACATCTGGTGTCTGGTGAGAGCCTGCTTCAGGATTCATAGAGGGTTGTCTTCTTACTGCGCCCTCACATGGCAGAGAGCAGAGAGTGAGGGCAAGCTCTCATGTGTTTTTTCACAAGGGCACTAACCCCATATACAGGGCTCCCATCCTCATGATCTCACCTCCCACAGGCCCCACCTCCTAATACCATCACATTGGAGATTAGGGTTTCAATCTATGCATTTTCGTGGGACACAAACGCTCAGACCATAACAAAGCCACTCTGATAATTCAGTTGAAAGCTGTATAAACCTTTAAGTGAGTAATAATAAGTAATAGTAAGTACTAACATTTTTAGAGTAATTTATTAATCCCACTTATATGCATTATCTAATTTTATCTACTCAACCTACCTAAGAGAGTCAGGTATCATTACCTTAATATTATATATAAAGAAATTAACACTCAAAGAGATTGAGTGATTTGCTCAAAGTTTCAAAGTTAATTAGTGAGTGAGCTGGGATTTATACCCAGATGTTTATTTTTTTTAATATATTTTTATTGATTTCAGAAAGGAAGGAAGAGGGAGAGAGAGATAGAAACATCCATGATGAGAGAGAATCATGGATCGGCTGCCTCCTGCAAGTCCCCCACTGGGGATGGAGCCCACAACCCGGGCATGTGCCCTTGACTGGAATCAAACCTGGGACCTTTCAGTTCACAGGCCGATGCTCTATCCACTGAGCCAAACCAGCTAGGGCCCAGATATTTATTTTATGTTCTTTCTGCCATAGCATATTTCTTCTCAAGGATTGGGTACTCTGATGATTAAAATAAGGGTATTAGTATATTTAATTTGTTACTTGTCTGTTCTTGATTTTTTTACATTTTGATTTACTTTGTAATCAGTTATACTATTACTTTATTCAGGTCATTTTTTTCCCAAGAAAATACACTTGATGTCATGTTATTTATGTAAACATTTTTTGATTGGCTCCTTTTGCTCAAGATTTTGTTTGTAAGATTCATACAGGTTAACAAATGTAGTTGCTCATTTAGTTTCATTGTTCTAGAACAGGAATTGGCAAACATTTTCTGTAAAGAGAAGATGTTTTAGAATTTTGGCTCTGCAGACCAGATGGTCTTTACTGCAACAACTCAACTCTGTCAGAGCATGAAAGCAGCCATTGCCAATACCTAACAGAATGAGGAGCACGGCTGTGTTCCAATAAAGTGTGTTTGCAGAATTTGGTGATGGGCCAGATTTGGCCCATGGGCTGTTATTTGCTGACCTCCTCCTCTATGCTATCCTATTGAGTGACTATATCATAATCTGCTTATCCATTCTATTCTCCCCATTCTATTATTGATGGGCATTTGAGTTGTTTCAGCTTGAGGCAATTACAAATAATGCTCTTCAGAACTTTCTTGATCATGTCTTTTGGTGTTCAAGTACTCATATTTTTATCTGGCTATCTATAATAATAAAAGTGTAATATGCTAATTAGACCAGACAACCTTCCGGAGGAAGCCGAGGCTGCGAAGGCCAAGGCATCCACCGCAGCTTGCCAAGCCTCCACAGCTGAGAGGGCTGAGCTCCTTGCATGAATTTCGTGCACTGGGCCTCTAGTCTATACACATAAAGAGGAAATATGCAAATTAGGCTGGGATGCCTAAGGGGCCATGACCACACAGGAGGAGATTTTGCGCAGGTGAGGCCCTGAGCAGAGACAGAGACAGGGATCAGCGAGCCACCGCGCCCCAGCTCAGGCCGGCCCCCTGGAGCAGGAGCGGACACGGACAGGGACATGGGGACCAGCCAGCAGCCTCTGCGGCTGAGTGCAGGCCCGGAGAGGAGATGGCAGGCCTGCCTCCCACGAAAGCAGCGCGGCTCCCTCCCGGCTCCCGTGGGCACCAGAGGCTCGCTTCTGCCTCCCACGGAAGGCACACGGCTCCTGTGGAAGCCGTGCGGCTTCTGGCAGTGCACTGCGGTTCCCGCTGGCTCCTGTGGAAGTGGCAGGCTGCCTACTGGGCGTGATATTGTGCGATGGGCTACTAGTGTTATATAAAGAAATGGAATTGTGGGGTTATAAGGCATGCTAATCTTCAATTTGATAATGTTATCCTTTTTTAAAAAGTGATTCTAATAATTTAATTTTCACCATCTTTATATGAGAGTTCCTTACCACCAATTCACTATTGGCAGTCTTTTAATTTCAGTATTTTGGTGAGTGTTTAGTGGTACTACATTTTGATTTCAACTTGCAGCACCTTTACATGGTTTTGGCCATAGAAGTCTTCTTTCATATAAGGTTCATTAAAGGACTGTGTACATATCCCTTAGGGGATGCCTCTTATCTCATTATTTTGTAGAATTTATTATAAATTCTGGTTATATGTTGCAATTTTATTTACCCAGGTATTTACTCATTTTTTATATTTTTTATTCATTCTTGCATTTCTGAGCTTCCTTCCATATGACACATATTTCTCCTGAATTGAAGAAGTCTTTTTATTGTTTCTATTAGTGCAGTTCTGCTGGTGATGAATTCGCTCAGCTTTTGTTTGGTTGCAAATGTTTTAAATTCATATTAATAATGGAAGAAAATTATTTTCTAAGTAAAGCATTTTAGGTTGACTATCATTTTATTTTGACACTTTGAAGATATCATTTCTTTGTCTCCTAGTTTCTATAGGTTTTATAGATAAAGCAGCTGTCTTGTCACTATTTATCTAAAGGTAATATTCTTCCTCACTTCTCCTTTGTTCTTAAAATTTTTATCTTTGCTTTAGGTTTTAGCATTTTGTGGGGGTTTTTTAAACGATATTCTTGAGTATGGTTTTCTTTATATTCTTCCTGCATATGACTTATAGGGCTTCTGGAAACTGTGGCTTAATTTATTTTGCCATTTTGGGGAAATTCTTACTGCTTTTTGCCCTTTCCCCCTCTTTTCTGTCTTGGTCTTCAAGTATGTATATGTAAGACTTTCTTAGCTTATCTACGTGTGTTGCACATTTAAAAAATATACTTATTCTTTTATCTTTATAAGCTTTATTCTGGATATTTTCTTTGCGCTTATCTTCCAGTTAACTAATTCTATTTTTGACTTTATCTAACACGTAATACATCAAGATGCCCATATTTTTTATAGGATTATAAATGCTTAAGTGCTGGACAATGGAAAGAGCAGAAAGAAGTCTTAAATGCATATAGGTATCAAATATGTAATAAAAATGAGTGTCAGAGGCCAAGTGTACTTAAAAGAGCAGATCTGAAAGAACATGCCGAGTACTTATAGGCCAAACTTCAGCTCCAGTAAGTTGATACAAACTGGAAATGTGGGTTGAGGTGATTTCCCCAGAAGGTGGTCATTGAGATTTGTAAGTAAAATCATATTTTGTATTTATGTGAATTCATTTATTAAAAGATCTAAGTCAAGCAATCTGTATGAGCTCTTTGGGTTGCATATGGTTCATGGGATGCTGTTTTGTGACCTCTCCTTGTAAGATAAAGCCCAACACCTTGTCAATAGCATCCCATGACCTGGTTCCAGAAATTCTCTTCAAACTTATTTTCTACCTCTTATTGATTTTACCTTCATACTTGGTAATACCAAATTGCTTCCACTAATACTCCCACTGCCTTCCAAGCCATAGGATTTCCTAAGTTACCGTATTATAGCTTTCACACCACTCTGGGCATATAGTAAGTATAACACTTGCAGCACAGCTTACAACATTTGTTGTCATCACCCCCATTCATCCAAAGGCTTCTTGGAGCTGAAGACCATGTCTTATCCACCTCTCAACCCCGTGCCCAGCACAGTGCCTGACACATAGTAGGCCCTCAGATAACATTTGTTAAACTTAATTAAATTTTTGGAAAGAGACATGGTAAGCCTTTAAAGAAGGTAAAATGGGGCATAGAAGGCATGACCACAGCACACTTATTATTCATCATTTTCTTTATTCTTCCTTTAGGAGGCCTGAAGAAACAAAGGCCTGTAAGACCGCTAAGGCAAAATATGCTTAAGGAACTTCCAACAGGCTGACTTCTCTATATGATAACATTCTAATAGCAAAGGCAAAATTAATATGTCAGTAGTAAATCTATGATTTATTTAAGTGGTTATGAAACCAAGTTCTTTGCCAAACAGTTGACAGGAAATAGGCTTTTCAGTCTTGACGCCATCCATACTATTATTATTCCCATTTACCAGATGAAGAAACTGAGGCTCAGAGAATCTCTCCATAATAATATAGCTAGAAACTGGTGGATCTAATATCCATACTCGGGTCTAACTCCCCTTCACCTCACTATGCCACCACACCAAGGGCAACCTGTGACCTAGGGGTAATTTTCTGTCCCACATTTATCTGTGGCTTTCTCCTGGTTGTTTGGAAGTGGTAGGGAACCAGAACAGGATCAGAGGCGCCCTGGATAAAAATGACTGCCTTTCCTTGCTCTGACTATACCTCTGAGCATTCTCTCAGAACACAGACCTTTTCGAAAAAGAGGCACTCGAACTAATAGGGAGGTTTGGGGGAAATCACCTCTCCTTGCCTGTGAACAGAGGATAAAGCAAGGGACCCGGAGTCATATATTTTTTACTTCAAATCCCCACTCTGCCCTTTTATGAATTGGTTATATTCTTTCAGGCTTCTTTTCCGTATATATAAAGCAGAACTAATAATGCCCTGCTGGACTCACAGGTTTGTTATGAAAATCAAATGACAAAGGGCACAGGAAAGAGCATTGGAAATTGTAGTGCACACAGGAAGCTTAGCTAGTATTTTTGCAGAAATGACATCCTCCAAGCCACGTGAGATGTGGAAAGTCAGGGCAGGGGTTAGGTGTACACTGTGTGTGGTGGTTCTGCCTTGACAACAGCCTGGTGGATTAAGTAACCAGCAAACCAGTGGAAATCAGGCTATTAACACTGGACACATACGATATATCGATGTGGACTTTTACTTTGCCAGGGACCTATAATCACACCTTGTGACAAGCATTACATATTTTGCAGCATTTTAATAAAGCGCATCAGTGAGCAATGAGAAGCAAGAAGGTAATAACAAAAATAGATATTGGGTGGAAAAGCACACACATTATGGGGATAGATGGGAGAGATTCATTGTGCTGTTTATTAATACTTATGTAGCACTTACCCAAACTCATCTTTCTAAGAACCTCAAGCCAAGCAGACATGATTTCCATCATACTTATGTCCCTACGATAGAGAGGAAATTCCCACTCAACTGACAAGTGCTGCCAAGAAAAGGAGCAGGGATTTCTCTTTCCATCCCCAGGTACTGTGTGTACCAAACGCAGACCTTCTGATTTAATGCTATCTTTTGCATGAAAATCCATTCCACAAAACAAAATCAATCTCTCTTCCCCCTTCCACAATCCTTTTACTAGGAAATAAACAACTCGTTTGTTATCAATTTATTTATTATAGATTTATTCTGAGAGTGCCCTGGGACTGTGGGACTCCGTGCTACTGGATTAGCAGATGTGATTTCTATAGCATTTAATAGCATGAGAGAGCCTGTCTCACCAAGGATCCCCTTGTTGACTATTAATTTTTAACTAGTGGATGCTTCTGTGTAATAAAGAAGCCAGTAAGTGAGAGACACGCCAGTAGGTGAGAGTATATGATCATTAAGGAGATAAACAATTTAAAACATTTAAAAGGTGGATACAATGATAATAATAATAATAGATATTTATTGGATAGTTATATCAGGCATCATACTAAGCACTTGCACATGTCATTTAATTCTCACAAACACCTGTGAAGTAAAACAGTATTATTGTCTCAATTTTACAGATGAAGAAACTGAGGCAGAGAGTGTTTAAATCAATTCCCAAAGCCTCCCAGCTGCAAAGGTGGGAAAACCTACAAAGTCTAATTTGAAAAGAATGTCATTCTCCTTCAAATACCACCCCACCCCCCACCCCCCAGCCCGGCGCCGCTGGCAAGGAGACAGGGAAAGAAAGACAACATCCTCCCCAGCTTCCAAGAGCCACTTTGTACTTAGTTCACTTTTCCGCCATTTGCCTGCCTTATTCTGCCACCTGGATCAAGCCCACCTTTCCACTCACTGACCTGTTCTGCATCCTGGGACATTAGCTTGCCTTGCTTAACTGACCTTGCTTTGCTGCTTGGTTCTCCTAACTAGAATGTGGTCATGTTTGGACTTAGAAAACAAAGGAGCGAAAACAGAAACCTCACCTTCATAGTGCTTCCTTTGTAAGCGGTACCAAGAAGGAAGGGGACCTCTGTCTGTTTGAAATCTCTTTATCCTAAAAGTGACAAAGCACTAGAGAAGCTAGCACTGAGGCTGATGGCCATAGAAGGTCTTTAGAGACCCATTCTCTCCGAAGATAAGAACAGGCTATTACAGCTATGAATTCAAACCCTGTGGCTGTCACAGTGCACGTAATGTAGCTGAGAAGCAGTGAAACCAGAATAGCCCTCGGGACCTTTTCTTTCCTTTTCCCAATGGAGACTCCCACGCATGAGTCCTCTTTGTAAATAAATAAATAAAGCATCTGTGTATTAATTCTCTGATTTTTTCTCTTTTTTTATTGTTTAAAGTATTACAAATAGTAGTACATATGTCTCCTTTTTTTCCCCCCCTTAAGACAAATGTGCGATTCAAGAGTGGTGCAAGGAGCAAGAATAATGTTTTGCTAAAAAACAAAACCATGGGAATCAGGTGAGCATAAAAAGGCATAAGCTGTTCATGAACATCCTTAACTCCCCACTCCTGGGTGGGTAGCTGAGGTGTGGGATCAGAAAGACCTCAGTCGGGCTCTTCCACCTCTCAGCTCAGGTCTCACAGCCTTAGGTTTCCCGCTCATAAGTGGTTTAAGAAGTACCAACTTCTCAGCACCTCTTCAAGTACAACACATAAGAGTCGCTGACTCTTATTGAGAGCTTCCTGGCTGCCAGGCACACTGCTAAGCCTTTAACATACATCAACTGAGGCTTCAGACTGTTAGTCCATGACAGATTTCCTAAATGTATTTGCACAGTTCTTAAGTACTAGCTATTCTAATATTTTAAATTAGTTGCTACTATTTAAAACTGAGAAAATGTCACAATTTTCCCCACTTCTGGCTGGTTTCTCTTTAAAAATGGCGAAGCTCAATAGCAAATGCCTCCTTTCGTTGAGACATGTGCTCCCGTGGGCTTCAGGCCACACGGTGCCCCGTTGCCTGGCATTCAGCTTGCTTTGCCCACGTCCATGACCTTCTCGGCCCCTGCAGACTTTTGAATTAGCCAAACCTGCATCACACCTTAATTCTTGAAAAAGCTCTATGAAGTATGCCTTTTCAGATAAACATATGAGTAACATCGATTTTTAAAAAGGCTGTTCAATACATACTAATTAACTTCCTCCCTTCACTTTTTATCTGCAAAATCTTGTTGGGTTCCAATGTAGAAGGGAAGACCTATTCTTAAACATTTAATTACAATTGAAAATAGACTCTTTGGTGAGGCTTTTATTCAAAGAACTGTAAAGGGAGTTCAAATGCAAAAGCGAACCTACCAATGACCACTCCTGTTATTGAAAGTAGATGAGCCACATCCTTGCCTAATTTCAACCCAAGAGCCTATTAAGGTGGAAATGTTAGAATATGTTTTGAACTGGAACTTGATTATTATCTCAAGAGTTGAATGTTTGAAGCAAAAAAAAAAAAAAGGTGGAGAGAACACATTTAGGAGATGGGTTGTAAATTATTTATGGGCCTTTTGAAAAAGGTCAGCATTTTTCCTCAATTCCACGAGGAACCTCTGAGGAATGCAATACTGCTCCTCTAGATGCTTCTTCCTTAGGATGCCTGCTTTTTATCAGCATCCCTGTCTCCATGGTAATAGGTTAGTGCTTATCCCCCACCCCCACCCCAATCTCCACCATCTATAGCTAACCTTAGCAGGAGGAAGAGCCCTCTGGGGGGCCATGCACTGCAGCTCCAGGACATAAACAACTCCATGGGTGGTTGCCATGGCAGTTCTTCATCCACAATATAATTACCCCAAGGTGCACTGGTGATGCACTTATGTGCATCGAAACAAGAAGAGCTACATTTCAATAAATCACTCCAGCCAGGTGGTCGCCTTGCTAGCCTGCTAAGAAGCTGGGGTTACAAGGCAACCACGGCCCCCGTAATTCATCATTAGAAACAATGGTAGGCCTGGAGTCCATCCCTGGCATGAGTGTTTCTCCAGTTTTATACAAGAAAGCCACATGTTTCCATGAAAAGAATGTCAGGCAACTTCAGATTTCCATTCAGTCAAAACTACTTCTTTTATGGTGCCTGCTTCTTTTATTTAGCAGTTGTGGAGATTTGGTCAAATCACATTATCTTTTCGAGTGTAGATTTGCTCACTTGCAAATAGCAATACATGCCTTAGGAGATTGTTCCAAGTTTTAAAGGGGATGTGTATGTGGATACTGACCAACATATTAGAACAATTATTAATAATATGTTTATACTGAGAGGGGTCTGAGGAGTTTTAGAATGAAATATAGTCATCAAATAATTAAAAGATAAGATCTTCTATATTAAAGGACCCAGTCATCTCTCTTCTGTACATAAGCACATACACATACACATGTGGCTAGCAGCTACTGCTACTTGAAGATATGCCCTGTGGATGGAGAGTCAAGGCAAGCACTCCACATGAGTTGTGCATAGGTGAATTCCCCCATCAGACACTCTACTGACATCTAACGTGTATTGTCTTACCAGTGAAAACCCTCATAATAAGATGAGTGTCTCCAATCAAGGTTCAAAATTGTGTTGAATGAGGAAATAAAACTCAGCTTGGTTTAATCTTCCTTCAAACCAAATACATGTCACCTCTACTATCAAGCTCGTCTTTGTCTTGCTGTCAATTCCTCCTCACCAACTATTCTCCATTTTCCTGTTTCTAGGGCTTAAGCAATTCTCTCCGTCAAAATTCAGAGCTGAGTGAGCTTTCTCATTCCCATCTTACGTGTGAAACTGATGCTCACAGGAGTTATGTGACATGCCCAAAGCTGCATGGTTAGTGACAGGGCTGAACAGAACACAGGTGGTCTGACCTCCTATCCTTAACCTAGGACTCATTACACTGCACCAGGATGTCTCTCCTAATAACCAGTTTAAAAAATTACTATTACATTACAGCCCGGTCGGCGTGGCTCAGTAGTTAAGTGTCAACCTATGAACCAGGAGGTCATGGTTCAATTCCAGGTCAGGGCACATGCCTGGGTCTCAGGTTCGATTTCCGGTGTGGGGCATGCGGGAGGCAGCCGATCAATGATTCTCTCTCATCATTGCTGTTTCTCTCTCTCCCTCTCCCTTCCTCTCTGAAATCCATAAAAAAATGCATTTAAAAATAAAAAATTACTATAACATTGCAAATGTGCTATTGATACTATCATCATTAGTCTCACTTTCAAAAGTCTGCAGCATTTTGGGCAAAGTCATCAAAAAAAATTCTATTTGTGATAAAAGTGGTTGGATTCTTTGAGCATTACATGCATCAGCGATCAAGCTGACATATTAGTCGTTATTTTGAATCTAACTTCTCTTCCTGATCGCAGGGATGGCTTATTTAAGCACATGGACATTTTCATTTTAATTAGCTCGGCTGGTAATATTCATGTAGGTGTTTAATGCCATTTTTATTAAATATATTTTTATTGATTTCAGAAATTAAGGGAGAGAGAGAGTCAGAAACATCTATGATGAGAATCATTGATTGGCTGCCTCCTGCATGCCCCTCACTGGGGATCGAGCCCGCAATCCCAGGCATGTGACCTTGACCAGAATCAAATCCAGGACCCTTCAGCCCACAGGCTGACACTCTATCCACTGAGCCAAACCAGCTAGGGCTTTAATGCCATTTTTTTTATCCAGACTGTCTCATAGTATCTTTCTGTAGCAGGTTCTCTAAGAGGGAAGCAACGCTCCGCTTACAAGTTTATCTGGCTTGCCTGAAAGTTTTAACATTTTAATTTAAAGTATTCCCTGGCCTTGAAGGGTTCAGAATTGGAGCAATTCTTGGTTATAACTCACTGTTTTACAGGATGCCTCTTTTATAACCAATCTTCTCATCCTTATCAGAGGTTTCACAACTTCCTCCATCCTTCAGGATGAAAATTTTTATCAAGTGATTTCCTACATTCTATAATAGATCATGTGGGTAAAGAGAAAACTACGGGCTGAGTGTGTGATTTTATATCTGATGTCTAACTTAGTTTCCCGTTTCCCAGTGAAAATGGAATCTCTTTGGGTAAATGATTAGGAAAGACATGCTTTTCTTTAACAGTAAAACTATCTTCCTGATATAGAGAAACTTTATAAGCCTTAATCTATTCTGACTTTTATTTTAAAATTTAGAATAATTGTTTTTAGGACAATGAAACTACTCTGTATGATACTATAATATAGAGGATATTAATGGATATATTTCTTTATACATGTGTCAAAACTCACAGAATGTACAATATCAAGATTTAACCCTATTGTAAACTATGGACTTTGAATGATGCTGATAATATCAATGTAGATTTATCGATTATGATAAATGTATCACTCTAGTGGGGAATGTTGATAATAGGGACTCTGTGCATGTGTGGGGGCAGAAGGTATATGGTAAGTCTCTATCTTCTCCATTTTGCTTTGAATTTAAAACTGCTCTAGAAAATAAAGTCTATTAAAATATAATAGCATAACTGATATACAAATTTCTTTCCTACAGGTACATAGATACCCAAGATATAATCTCTGCTATTATAATTCCAGCTTCTTAGAGCCATTTTTGCTTCATTCATAACCTTGCTCCTAGCTTCTGTACAAAGATCTGGCTTCTATGCTGTGTGTATGTGTGTGTGTGTCTGTGTGTGTGTGTGTGTGTGCACGCGCTCACTCAAAACATATTTCAGGGGGAAAATAATGTGACTGTGATCTCCTCATCAAATATATGTTGATTGAAATCTGTGCTATTCCATACACAAATTTCAATGCTTAGTTGAGATTGTAAAGGTATGAGAGAGGGAAGAGATAGGTTATTATAAACAATTTTCAAAATATTTTAAAAATCTCTTTATCATCATTCCTTTGAATGTAAATGCATCAATTACAGATGACTTATCAATCCACAAAAGCCATGTTAAGGATCTATGAGCATCACTTTGTTAGTTGAATCACTGTTTCTTACATAAAATAATGAGGCTGGCAGCTTCTACATAAACTGCACAGAAAGGAATGGGTTTCCCTCATGTTATTTAGAATTAGTGAAGTTTAACTATACATGAGCTTTTCCAGTATCTGTAAAATTTTGATTCAAAAAGTATTTGGCAATAGATATTTTGTCCTATTCTGCACACATTTGTATACAATCTAAAATCACATATATACACTCGTTAATAAATTCTATGTAAATTTTATAACGTCTTTTGATAGCGTTGTGTAACTCAGGGTTTCTCAGTCTCAGCACCGTTAACAGTTGGGGCTGGATAGTTCTTTGTGGTGGGGCTGTCCTGTGCGTTCCCGGATGTTTATTTAGCAGCGTCCTTGACCTCTACCCATCAGACACAGTTGCATCCCTGCCCCCGCCTCCGCCCCGCAAATGTCTCCAGACATTGCTAAATATCTCTCAAAGACAGGGGGAAAGGGGAAAAGGGGGGGAGGGGGATTTCTCTCAGGTAAGAACCATTGGGCTAAAAATGATTGAGATCACAAAGCTCTCTTTTCTTTAAAGAGGAACGTTTATTTTATTTGTTCTTAGTCTAACTTGAGTTAGCTCAGCTCTTTATAGTACTAATGAGTTTAAGGTCAGAAGGTTGACCTTCTGAGCTGTAATGCACTCATCCAACCATCATCTATTGAGTGGCATGTGCCGAGAGAGATGCCAGAAAGCCATGAAAAGCAACCAGGGCCCTCCAGGCCTTTGCAATCCTGCACAGTGAGTGGGGGAAATGAGAGGGCATTGGTCCAGGGTGAGTAAAGCTATGCCTGAGCTTAATATTGAAGGCTAGAAAAAGTGTGGTTAGAGAGGAAATAGGGTTGGTTTCTCTGATAAAGGAGCAATATCAAGGACAATTATTTAGAGTAAAATGTTAATATGTGTTAGACACCATGCTAAGTACATATTACATCATATCTCCTGTATATGAGGAGTATGTAGATGACTGAAGTTAAGTCCTGGCTCTAAATTCACCAGACTCTAGTTTAAATCCTTACTTCTCTTAGCTCACCAGATGACTTGAATAGACCCTTATCCTATTTACATATTAACTTCTATGTATAAAATGAGAATAGTTATATGGCATGGTTGTTTTGAAACCTAAAAGAGGTGACACATGAAAACCAATTTAGTATATAGAACCTACACTTAGAGTAAGTAGCGAATATCTTTATTCTCCTTATTTTTATTATTGTTTTTAAATACTAACTTATTTAGATATTTAAACCAGCTATGTCCAGCTGTGAGTACTACAATTCTCCATGTCCTAGAGCAGGAAACTTGTTCAGAGAGCCATGGGAGTCCATGCCCTGCCTGATGGAAGACAGCGGACTACATAACTAGGAGTTTGGACTACTCTAAAACAACAGGAGAATTCATGGTTCTGAGCATTCCTCACATGAAGAACCTCCACCACTGCCATCAAACAAAAAAAGGAGATCAGGAGGAAATGTGGGATTAGACGGGAGGAAAAAGGTAGACAGAGGCCAAATCGTGCAAACCCTACCAAGTGATGCTAAGAAGTTTGAATTTTATCCTGAAACCAATGTGAAACCACTGCAGAGTGATATTATGATTTAATCTGTCCTCTGAAAAGATCACCCTGGCCCTATGAAGAATGGAGAATGGATTGGGACATGACAAAGCTGGGAACAGTGGGGCCAATGAGAAGGCTAAGTGATTGATGATAGCCTCCTCATTGGCTAGAAAGAGAAAGGAGTAGAAGTGGAAGGTTTAAGGTATTTTTGGTGATAGAATTGATAGGATGTCCTTCACCTACTAAGGAATTTTTATATCTATTACACTAATATATTTTAACTAGAGACCTGATGAGTAGGACTTCCTTCCGCTGGCTGCTGGCACCAGCTAACCTCCGGCACCCGGGACCTGGGTTTCCCTCCTCTGACCTCCGGCAGGCACCCGGGACCGGGGCTGGCTTCCCTCAGGTCCCAGCTTCATCAGGAAAGACCATTCGTCCAGTCTAATTAGCATACTACCCTTTTATTATTATAGATAGACTTTATTTTTAGAGCAGTTTTAAGTTCACAACAAAATGGAGTAGAAGGTTTAGATGTACTATGTACCTCCTGCCCCCAGACATACACAGTCTCACCCATTATTATTATTGATTACAAATATAGTACCTTCCCCCCTATATTACAACTACCTTCTCCTCTAACCTAGACATCTCTAAGTCACTAGAGACTGAGAGAGCAAGAATAATTATATGCATAAATCAGCATTGAATACCAATAAGTGGAAAAAAACAACTCAAATATTATGGTCTGTGAATGTTTTGCTGAAAATAGTAAATATCTGTGGAAAGAATAAAATGAATGATATTGGGTCACTGATGTTATCACAGTATAAGGGAAAACATGACTTGCCTGGAATATGGCGTTTACTTCAGTGCACCCCATTAGCATCTAGCATTTGCCAGATTATCTGTCTCTTTAGGACAAATTTGAATAAGTATATATTTTTAAAACATGCTGAGATGCTTTTGGTTTGATATGTAGTGCACTGCCATCTCAGAATAAATTGGTAGCTGATGGATGCTTTCCTAAATAACATCTTTGGTAAACTTGGTAATGCATTTGCTGATTTATTCAACAAATATATTTTGAGCTAGTATTCTGCCATGCGTTGTGCTTGGTGCTGGTGATAAAATTAAAACAAGATAAAATATCTCTGCTCTTAACCAATTATAGTTACAGAAAGAGATAAGACAGGTAAACCAGTATTTCAACAAAGTCAACAACTGGCTGCATGGATATGGTACTGGGAAGCTATCTTTGATGTGGAAACCTGATGATAATCAGGACTAGCCTAGAAAAGGTGGAATGGGTGAGAGAATGTTCCAAGGAAAGTTCCAGAGATGAGTATGAAAATATGTTCCTAGAATAGTAAATATTTCAAAATGGCTAAAGAAAAGAAGTTTACAAGTGGCAGACCCCCAGGGACAAGATCATGAAAGAACTGATAGTCCAGCCATAGCTGGTTTTGCTCAGTGGCTAGAGTGTCAGCCCATGGACTGAAGGGTCGATTCTGGTCAAGGGCACGTACCTCGGTTGCAGGCTCGATTCCTGGCCCTGGTTGGGCATGTGTGGGAGGCAACCAATTCATGTGTCTCTCACATCAATGTTTCTCTCTGTGTATGTTTCTCCCCCTCCCTTCCACTCTCTCTAAAAATCTGGGGAAAATATCCTCGGGTGAGGATTAACAACAACAAAAAAAGAACTGATAGTCCATGCTGAACAGTCAGACTCAATACATCCAAGTGACAAGAAGGAACGACGAGAGGATTTTCAGCAGGGAAATGACATGATCAGGCATGAAAAGTTAGAAAGACCTCTTTGACAGCAGGATGAAGAATGCATTGGGGTGAGGGAGGGCAGGAGTGGTGGAGATGCCAAGTACAAAACCAAGCCAGTGAATTGGCAGACTTTTGTGTTATTATGTCTATAAATTGTGCATTTTAAGAAAACTGAGTGCAAATGAAGAGAAGTAGGAAGATTTTAAAGAGACTATTTAGTTGATAGATGGCCAGGTCTTGGTTACTGATTGGATGTGGTGCGTATCGAAGACAGTACTCAGGTTTCTTCCTGGAGTTAGAAAATACAGGAGAAATGGTTACGACATGATAATAAATTGTACCTTGGATATGTTAATTTTCATCTGTCTGTAAGTCATTTCAGTGGAGATGGTCACCATGTAGTTGAATTCACTATACTCACAGAAGAGCTCTGTGCTAGACTTAGAGATCTTGTCGGCATTAGCATTTACCACAGAAAGAATTTTGATTGAATATGGTCCATGACTAGAGGAGTCAGAGCAATGTGACCATATTGAGTGAATTAGCCCTTCACAGCTATCCTGGGGCTGTCATAATTCCTCTCCATAATCAATGATACACCAACCAGTTTCCCAAGGGCCACTCCAATGACCTTGTTGCATTGCTCTATTATTAGGCTTCCATGGATTCCTGTTTCCCATGATTCCAATCGGCAGCCAATATGCCAGTCAATGTCTATTTATTGAATGCCCCATATATGTTCAGCACAATGACTATCTGAATTCTCTTCAGAGTTTTAGATATGTTGTGCTAGGATTAGAGCAAAATACTTTAGACAAGGTGACCGGAAGTAGGAGGAACTCGCAAAGCAAGTAAATGGCAGGTTTAGGCATAGAAAACAGCAAGTGTCAATCTGTTCAAATCAGGATGGATTAGCAAATGCAAGAGCAAGGGTGTTGCAGAAACCAGAAGACAGGGCTAAGGGTAGAAGCCAGTAGAACAGGATAGAACTGGTGCAAAGCCAGGAGGACAGCATGGACGACCCAAGGCAATTAAGGTGCTTCAGCATCCAAACAATCACTTCTTTGTTTAGCAAGAACATGATACTGGGAAGGGCTAAGTCAGCTTACAAGTACAGGTTTGCAACAGACAGCAAGTATTTATATTGGTTTGATTCCCTCATGATTCTAACACTTTATTCTACACATTTTTGTTAAGGCAATATTTTTGCTTCTGATAATTTCCCCACTGTCTAAATCCTTTAGATGGGGACTTCTGAAATAATTATAAGGAGATTCCAGTTAATGAACACTGATTGTATGTCCCTGAATTCTGCATGCTTTGTCCCATTTAATCCTCACAACAATCTTATGAATTAATGTTGATTTTTATCATTAAACTTGTTTTACAGGTGAGGAAACTGAGTCCTAGAGAATTTCACTCATTTGTTCATTCAAGAATATTTCTTGGCCCTAGTGGGTTTGGCTCAGTGGACAGAGCCTTGGCCTGTGGACTGAAGGGTCCCGGGTTAGATTCCGGTCAAGGGCACATGTCCAGGTTGCGGGCTCGATTCCAAGTAGGGGGCATGCAGGAGGCAGCCAATCAATGATTCTCTCTTATCATTGATGTTTCTATCTCTCTCTCCCTCTCCCTTCCTCTCTGAAATCAATAAAAATATATTTTTTTAAAAAGAATATTTCTTGAATGTATTGAATGCTCCCAAATGTTTTTAACACTAGAACAGATAAATAGCTTCTCTATATTTATGGCAGAATATTATGAAGTAATGAAAATTAATAAATTACCTCTGCATGCAAAATAGGAAAATCTTACAAATAAAATGTTTACTGAGATTTCATTAAATTTTCAAAATTTAAAAATTTATATATACTATGGAATACTACTCAGCCACAAGAAAATATGAAATACTGCCATTGTGACCACATGGATGAATGTTGAGAATATTATGCTAAGTGGAATAAATCAGTCTGAAAAAGCTAAGAACCACATGATTTCATTCATATGTAGGATATAAAACTGGTACTTATAGTCACAGACAACATTATGGTGATTACCAGAGGGAAGGGGGTGGAGAATAGTAAAGGGTAAAAGGGACCAAATATATAATGACGAAAGATGGTGTAACTGTGGGCGGTGGCACACAATGCAATATTAGATCATGTATCATAGAAATGTACACTTGAAGCCTATGTGATCTTATTAACAAACGTCACCCCAACAAATTTAATACAAAATAAATTAACTGAAAATTTCAGTTTTATTAAAATATTTTATTCAAAGTTTTGTGTGTAATAGATAAAATGTATTAGTTGTACCATTAGCTATATTAGCCTTTTAATTTTAATATATACTTTTAAAGATTTTAAAGACAAATAACTTGGTAAAGACTTACTAGTATATGAAAAATAATTTGGTCTGCCCTAACTGGTTTGGCTCAGTGGATAGAGCATCGGCCTGCAGACTGAAGGGTTCGATTCTGGTCAAGGGCACCACCAGGGTTGTGGGCTCAATTCCCAGTAGGGGGCGTGCAGGAGGCAGCCAATCAATGATTATTGCTCATCATTGATGTTTCTAACTCTTTCTTCCTCTCCCTTCCTCTCTGAAATCAATAAAACAATATATTTTTAAAAGTAATTTGAAGTTTTAATTTTTACTATTTAATTTGCATTTTCATTAAAATAAAAGTTAGATTAAAATGAATACATATTGTATGCGTTCACTTTCAAAATTCCAAAAAAAAAAAAAAAGGCAAAAAGAAGCAGTGATAGCAGAAATCAGCACCTCATTGGGAAGGAAGAGGGCTTTGACGGGAAGGGAGCATGAGGAGGGCGTAGGTTCTAGTAGTATACTCTTACTTCATCTGAGTGATGGTTGCATATATGTGTACACTTTGTGAAAATGCATCAAGCTGTACATCTGATTTATGTACTTTTATATGTATATTATATTTTAATAAAAAGTAATTAAGAAATAGAGATATGTTTTCTTTCGGCAAGTCATCCATAGAATAGTAATCAGTACCATGATACTCGTCTCAATTGGTATTTTCTATTCATTACAGCTATAGGGAAGGACAAAAATATTTCGTGTGAAAATGAACCAAATTTGGTTAATACGCATTAAATAAGGACCTAATGGTGAAAAGAGGGACTAACAGTGAAAGACTTTTATAGTTCAGAACAAGTGTTGAGAGAATTTTTTTGCAAGTCTACTGTATACTGACTCCATGCATGTGTAATGGAGCTCAGTAAGTCTTCTCTCCCATTTACCCCATTTTAACTGAGGAAATTAAGGTTCCTGTTGTCACTGGAACAAAATCACAACTCTAAAGGCTGTATTTTTGGCTTTGTTGTCCTCCAGAAACTTGCTCCAACTCACACTCTTGGTCCAGCTACCCTGGTCTTTAGTTTACCAAAGCCACCATTCTCCCGGACCCAGGATATCTGCACATGCTGTGTCCTCAGTTTGGACTTCTGGATCCTCTTTTATTTAGTTATCTCCTGTAGATTGCAGCTCAAGGATAGCTTCTCGGGTAAACGTTCCTTGCTATACCAGTACCTGTCAGTACCCTTGGTCATGCTGCAGAGGACCATACCTCTTCCCTGCAGTGCCCTGAACTCACAATGTAATTACACCTTTATCCGCAGGATTAGTTGTTTGAGGGTGTCCAACCCCAAGCAGATTGTAAATACAAGAGCAGAAACTATTATGTATTTATTTGTCCATGCTGTATTCCTGATGCCAAGCACAGTCCTGGCACATGGTGAGCAATCAATAAACATTTGTTAAATATTTGCTAAAAAAATAAATGAAAAGGTCAACTTCCTCAAGGCTACATAGCTAGTAAATTAATATACATACTATTTCATCAAACCCCTACAATAAGGGGTTTTATTATTTATAAATTATGAAAATGAAGGCTAGAAAAACTGTCACTTATCTAAGATCAATTCATTCATTAGTGCCAAAATGACAGCTCAGAGCTCCTATTTCCATATCATGTTCTTTTAAAAACATTAACCCTATTTTGCTTGCTTTTTGCCTTGCCCTCACCATCTCCATTCTGATAATTCATGCAGATGCCCAAAGGGAAATATACTGGTAGATTAGTCTATATCATAACATTAGTATGAGTTCAGTGAACTGAGCAAAAAAG
This sequence comes from Myotis lucifugus, assembly GCF_000147115.1. NCBI lineage: Eukaryota > Metazoa > Chordata > Mammalia > Chiroptera > Vespertilionidae > Myotis > Myotis lucifugus. The sequence continues at coordinate 2,583,604 of NW_005871075.1, forward strand.
TAATCCACCGCTCAAAATCTAAATTGATATACTAAAACCATAACTGAAAACATTGCTTCAATCTGGCAAATGCACTTGTCATTTCTACAGTGTGGGTTTTGCTTTGCATACTGCATATTGCCCTTCAAAGAAAATTGAAAACCACTATTGAATTGTGCCAGAAAGAGTCGTAGCTGTGTTGAACATTCTACAAACATTCCTTTACAAGCATGTATCATCTTGACATGTTATTTAGGTGTATTTTTTAAAGAAGCAATTTGCCTCTATGCTGTAAGCGGATGGAAAGCAATGGCACTCTCTCTTTAAAACCATTTGGACTCCCAGAGGGGAACCACAATTCAAATCATGGCTGTTCAGCAACCGCTTATGTGTACGACTTCCCTGTGGCAAAGTTCTTAGTTAAGCCCATGGATCATGTTATTCTGAGTCAGTTGATGCTTCTTTGAATGCTAGTGCCTGTGTTTCTACAACTAAACTCAAAGACGAGCCTTTGCAGTAGTAATGTACACACTCTTTTATTTCTTCTTGATTATTTCTGCTTTCTCTCTCTCTCTTTTTTCCCCCTTGCTCTTTACATTCCTACCTTGTCAGGTACAAACTATGAACAGAAGTCCCCAAGCTAATAAAAGAGAAATGCATTCCATTGACTCAAAATGTGATAATGCCCCGGAATTTTCTAGAGAGATTTTTTTCCCCTCATTAATCCAGCCTGATCTTCAGGTAATAACCCACTGAAGAGGGTAGTTGAATATGGGCCACGCTGATTTATCTTTTTATCCTCTAAAGTCAATTGATCACCTTTAAAATCAGAACATCACTCACCCAGGACTCTTTGCTGCGAGAAAAGTCTTTATTAGCAATTAACCAAACAAAAACCTCAAAAGCAACTGCTCTTTGAAAAAATTACATTAAAAGGAAGATAAGAGGAAGATTTGAAGTAATGATAATGAAGATACCTCCGTTTTGAAGTTGGAAGAAAACAAGAAAAGGAGAGACAGTCGGGAACATTCTGTGGCCATCGGGGAAAAGGGAGGACAGTCAGAAAGGCCAGAGCACAGGCCTGAGTGAGGCTCACTGGCCCACTTATTTATTAATTCATTCACCTGACAATGGTACAATGGCAGAGTGGTTCAGAGTGCAGACACCGTAGCCAAAGTGACTAGAACCAAATTCATTCTACTATGGACAAGACGTGAAGCCTTTGGCAAGTTATTTAACCTCTCTGCCTTTACTTTACTCATCTGTAAAATGGGCGTAATAGTAATGTCTATTTCATAAAGTTACTAGGATGATTTTATGAGTTAACATAGGTAAGATGACTACAACTGTGCTTGATATATTGTGAGCACTACAAAGAAATTCTGTAATAAGAATAAGTGCGAGTAATTTCTTTGTTCACTTTCTTCCACTGTACTCATTTTTAATCTCACCTATTCTCTAAGGCCCACACCAAAGATCAAACTCTTTGGTGGGTAGTTTCATCTTTATGGCTATGTTATAAATAATACTCTTTTTTTTTCTGGATAAAAAACCCTAGACTCGCCGAAACCGGTTTGGCTCAGTGGATAGAGCGTCGGCCTGCGGACTGAAAGGTCCCAGGTTCGATTCCGGTCAAGGGCATGTACCTGGGTTGCGGGCACATCCCCAGTAGGAGATGTGCAGGAGGCAGCTGATCGATGTTTCTCTCTCATCTATGTTTCTAATTCTCTATCTCTCTCCCTTCCTCTCTGTAAAAAATCAATAAAATATATTAAAAAAAAAAAAAACCCTAGACTCCTTTTTGGAAAATGCCCCTTCCTTAGCTCATGTACTCAGAAGCAGAGAATGTGACTGGTCCCAGTTGTGTGACACCTGGATCAAGATCTTCCTGGGATATCAGTTACGGAAATCCACATCTTCCCTGTTTCGTTTAAGCCCTTCCCCATGTGGGTTCTCTGTTGCTAATGATGAAGACGGCCCTATCTGGCACACGCTCCATGAAACCTTTCTAACCCTCTTAATCACAGGTAGGTTCTTTCTCCTCTCATAGCATTTCTTCCTGTAAGTTCTCATAGCATTTGTTTCTGTACCTGTCTTGTGTAACTTACCGCTTTCTATCATGTATCACAGTTATTTTTGTATATATCTAATCTCCCCTACTGGAATTTCACCTTCTTAAGAAAAATGACCTTTTTTTATTTCTCTCTAAATTCCCCATCTTCCACAATCTTTATTAGAGGGCCAAGAAATGGTGTAGTGCTGGAAGAATTTGTTGAGGATGCTTTGGTTGGCTGACCAAGTTTTGTGGCAATGAATCCCAAACTGAAGGCCTAGAGCTGAGCACACAGGATTTGTTGAGAGTTCCTTTAATCTATATGCACACTAAGCACTGCATAAAGAATCAAGTCATTAATAGGTCTCATATACAAAACGCTGTAAACATGTGTGTATAATCTATTGTGATTGTTAATCTGTTGTGATTAACAGAATGCAATTTCCTTTCTATTCTGTTACTGAAACCATGATATTTTTCAATGTATGACCTCTTAATAAGCACCTATATAGCTAGATATATACCTTAACTGTGCACTTAATATAAGCAAGATTCTGCTCATTGAACCCTTTAGATACATCGTGTCACACAATCTTCCCGGACCATGTCACTTTTGCGATGTCTTCCATGGGTCCTTACTGCCCACAGCAGTGCTTCCCAAACTTTACATCAAACACTAGCAGAAAACATGAATATTCCTTTGGCTCACTATGGTCAGAAGGCAAAGATGCTTGCAGCTGGAGGCGATCTGCAGTGGGTATGGCTACCCTAGGTCCCCCCAACCACCCTGAAGACTGAGAAGATAGTTATCTTGGCACAATTAAAATTTGTTTATTGCACTTTAATGTGCTATAGCCCGGTGGATAATTTCCAAGTTTTAAGCATTGGATACAACATCTTCAAGATCACATCCCTGCCTATACTCTGCAATCTTCCCTCTCCAATCCTTCCAGCCCCAACACTCGTATATACACACACACACACACACACACACACACACACACACACACACAGGTGTGACTATACTTGCTCTCCTACTGCAGTGTTGGACTATTGTAGGTTCCTGTGTATACCCTATGCTGCATCCCTCTACATCCCTATTTCCAAGTGGAAAACTGAGGCAGAGAATGGTTAATGTGTCCACGGTCTACATTCAAACTCTAGAGCAGTGGTTCTCAACCTGTGGGTCGAACGACCCTTTCACAGGGGTCGCCTAAATACATCCTGCATATCAGATACTTACATGACTATTCATAACAGTAGAAAAATTACAGTTATGAAGTAGCAACAAAAATAATTTTATGGTTGGGGGTCACCACAACATGAGGAACTGTATTAAAGGGCCGCAGCATTAGGAAGGTTGAGAACCACTGCCCTAGAGTCAGCAAACTTACTCAGTGCCAAATACTTATTGTTGTCACAATTTGAATTTGAATCTCATTATCTTTACTGACTTTGTTAAGGAAAACAACTGAATAAGATGATTTTTAGATCTAATGCATATTTTTTGCATTTTATTTTATTTTTTAAATTTTTATTGAATGTATTGGGGTGACTTTGGCTAATAAAATTACATAGGTTCCAGATGTACAATTCTATAACACATCATCTATATGTTATATTATGTGTTCATCACCCACAATCAAGTCTCCTTTGGTCACCATGGTTCCTATTGTCTTTGAACTTAGATCTGCTTACAAAAATCTTGACCCTGCAGTTACCTGACTCCGGTGAATATCCTCCTGATAGATACCTCTGCTACTTTCACTACTTCACTGTGTGTGGGGGTGGCTGTGAGGCTTTGCTCTTCATAGCAGTTGCCCTTAAGAATTACAGGCTTATGTGATTTGAATCAAAATTTTAGGTGAGATGGACAATGTTTGTATTTGGGTTGGGGGAGAAGCCTAAAATAGGAGACTGGGCAGCGAAACGTGAATTCCTGTTATCCATCCACGTTTTGTTGATGCACCACAATCCCCCAGAGCTGAAGTATCAGAAGGTGGCAGGAACAATTAAGTTATACAGCACTAATCTGCTGGGTAGCTGACTGTCAATATCTTGGAAATGCACGGTGATTAGGCTTTGGTCTCCCTCTGATAAAAGACTCTAATAAGACTGAGAGGTGGTGCCTGTGGGATCCTAATTCTTTTTTTTTATTTACCCACCTCCCAAAATTACTCATTATCACTGGGAGCCTATTTAATAAGCAGCTATCATTGTGATCCAACTGCTTTGCTGGATATTACTCACACTCTGGGCTGGGAAGCTGAGGTTTTAGCCCAAAGCAACAGCTTCAAACACATTACCTAGTTACCTTTTTTCCCCCATTTATTTTATATGAATTTTGTGCACTAACATGTTGGCTCCTCCCATGAGACTCAGGGACAAGGGTTTATTACCTGGGGAGGCTTTGATGCCTAGGGATGTATCTGGCACACAGTAAGTACTCAATACATTTTTACGTTAGAAAGACAAATGCCAAAGAGAACTTAGCTATTTTTATGTTTCAGGATCTGTTAGGTAGAAATTATTTCCTGGGCTGATATCCAGTATTTATTATGCTCAGGTACTGAGCTAAGTACTTTACAAATACTCGATAGTTTAAGGATAGTTCAACAGCCCTAAAAAGACTGTCATGTACAGATGAGCATCGAGAGGCTCAGAAATGAATGCATTGGCTGAAGTCACACAGTTGGCATTGAGGAACCTGAGATTGAACTCTGCCCCGGCTGCCTCTTTGGCCTTCCCTCCATCTGACTGCCTCATGTCCTTAAAGCCCACGGCAGCCCCATCAACAGTGGCCGTCTGCCTCCTTCCTGGCTCAGCTGTTCATTACCTCTTTTCTGGACTCCTGCAGCGAATATCAGCTTTTCTCTCGGCCTCCTACCATCCTATCATTTCTTTCCAGGCTATGTTTACAAAACAAAGCCAGTAACACCTTACAAATTACTTTCAAGGGCTGTCTAGTGGCTAGAGCAGAGCTGCCCAGAGCTTGTAGACCAGTTAGTCCATCAGAGGAAAAAACAAGAAGTTTTCTATGTATCTTCCCTAAAGCAAGGAGTAGGGAAGCTAAGCATTATATCTAAAGAAGAGTGTTGAAGATCAAGGGCACTCAAATGCTTACCCATTAGACAAATAAGTTGCATATCTGGGATACTAGGTATTACATTAGGGTTCTGGCTATAAATAACAAGGGGGCTGTGGAGGGATAGTGAGATGAAATGTGAAAGGTGAGATGTGCAGCCAGTAAGTGCAAGGAAGAATGAAATGGGACAGCAAAACAGAAGGTAGAATTGACATATTTTAGCTAATTGAGTGAAATCATATCAACAACAATGAGTTACTTTAAGAAACTAAATAAAGAGAGTTAATGTTGACACAGAGTCTAGTACAGGGTCTGGCACCTAGTATAAACTCGGGAAATAGTGCATCCTATGAATAGTACCTCAATTTTAAAGCGTTGAAATATGCAAAAAAATTTATAACACTTCCCAGAAGTAGACACATCTTTTCAGATGCATTTGTACATGTCTTCAAATGCCTGCACATACAGTGACAATCTCAGAATGCATTCTAAAACATTGGTATCTTTTTCAGAGAAGTCAATAAATCAGGATTCTTTCCTGTCTCTTTCAAAACCTATAGCTCTGCTGCTTTTTACTTGGTTTCACTTTTTATAAGGGTTTTCTAGCCTAAAACTGAAAGTTATCATCAGGGAATTTACAAAGCAACTTGAATTTTGAAAACTAGACCTAGGTTTAGTCTGAGGTTGTTCTCAGTGACTTTTGTTTTCTTACTTGTCTCTCTCTTATCTGTTTGTAAATGCCTTTGAGGTCATGTAAGAAATTATCTATTGCCCATTGCCTAAAATTTAGACCTAATAAACACCTAAACTCAAATAGCAAAACAAACTTGAAATCAAATTTCGTATTTGTGTAGACCCTCCCCTATCACTGCCCTACCATACTACCACTTGCCCCTTCAAGGAAGCCTATGTAAATTAAAAGCAATATTCATTGAATAAGCAGAACTTAAAGGTTATTGTACACCATGTGCTGGACTGGGAACTTATTGTACTGTAATCAGATGTGACGTTATAATCCCATAGCCTCACCTCAGAGAAACATGTCCACATCCTACTTGAACAGTGAGAAATGAATCAATTTGTAATGCCCTTCAAAGCCAGAAATCTGTGTTCCCAGGGATACGCTAAAATAGAATGCAGGCAAACCTGTTAGGCACAAACTTGAAATGTCAAGTTCAAAAACTAATTTGAGAGAACATTGCCTGATGATTTCCTGTCTTTCTTTGCTCATCATTCCTTAAACTTTGTTATAAATTTATTACCCTGCTCGTGGTCTTCTCTCTGCTTTCTCTGTTTGAGATGAATTTCAGCTACTCTGTCCACCAAACCTCTTTGCTGTTATGTTTGCTCAAATATGAGTGGAAATAATCCATAGAGCTTAATGGCTGCAATTAGACAAACCTGGATCCAAGTACAAACAAGGAAAACAAAACAAAAAAACTCATAGACACAGACAACGTATGGTGGTTACCAGAGGGAAGGGGGGGTGGGTGAGAGGGTAGTAAAGGGTAAAGGGAGTCAAATACATGGTAACACAAGATGATTTGACGTTGGTTGGTGGGCACACAAGGCAATATGAAGACCATGAATCATAGAAATTACATTTGACAACTATGTCTAATCTTATTAACCAGTGTTGTTACCCCAATAAATTTAATAAAAAGAATTTTTTTCTCCACTTCTAAACTATGAAAACTGAAACCTTGATAATTAATGACTTCCTTCATGCCATTCAGTGAATGAAGACTGTGAGCAACATTCAGGTGAGAATATCAAGTAAACTGTTGATATAAAAAGCCTGGATCCAAAAAGGGAGGTCCAAGCTAGAGTTAAACATTTGAGAATTGTTAAATACATATAAGTGATAGTGGAAAACATGGGAGGAGATATGATTGCTCATAAAGACATGTGGAGAGAGCAGAACCAAAGATGAAACCCGTGGGAATGTGAACATTTTTATCAGAAACTGCTGTAATTTTATGAATAATGGTTTATACTACTATTAATCCAAATGTTATAGTTTTCCATGAAATGTGAAATCTTAAAAGATTTTCTTCATTCTTAGCTGCCATAATTCTTATTTTATAATGAGAGCCTATGAGAAAGTAGAAATGGATGTATAAAAATTCTCATTACGAACAATCTCTTTCATAGTGCAAGACACACAATCTCATGCATTGGTTCTTCTAATGGCTCCTTTCTCCATATCTGTGCACAGTAACTGGCACCATTAGCCAACCAGTTACTGAAGTCAGAAAACAGGAGATCAAAACCAACACCTCCCTCTTCCTGCACCTTACCTCCAACTGATCATCCAGTTGAATCTATTTCTCTTGAATCTGTCCACTTGTCTTATACCATCAATTTAATCCAAGCCGTCTTGTTCCTTTGCCAATAGCCTCCTAACAGTCCTTCTAGCCCCCCTCCAATCTATTCTCTCACTGTGGTTATAGAGACATGAACAGATATCTAAATCTGATATTTGAAAATTATAGGTCCTGTCTTAAAACACTTTTCTAGATTTCCAACACTCTTAATTCATACAGCTTCCAATGACCCCTTATGGTCTGACCACAGCCTGTCTCTTCATCTCCATTGAGTGCATCTCCTTCTCCATCTCTAGATTTGAGATATTCTGGGCACTTCCTAAAAAAAAAATGCCACACTTTTTCTCACTCTAGGGCAGTGATGGCGAACCTTTTGAGCTCGGTGCGTCAGCATTTTGAAAAACCCTAACTTAACTCTGGTGCCGTGTCACATATAGAAATTTTTTGATATTTGCAACCATAGTAAAACAAAGACTTATATTTTTGATATGTATTTTATATATTTAAATGCCATTTAACGAAGAAAAATCAACCAAAAAAATGAGTTCGCGTGTCACCTCTGACACGCGTGTCATAGGTTCGCCATCACTGCTCTAGGGCATGACTGCACCTCACCTAGTAAAGTCTTCTTAACCTTCAGGTCTCAGCCTAAATATAATTTCCTTAGAGAAGACTCCCCTGATCCTCTTAGTGCTCATTACACACTATCAAACTATCTCTCTAGTATAGACATTAAGACCATTTAATTTAATTAAGTTACGAGTATCTAACAGTTTGTTCAGTCTTTGAGCTCCCAGATATACCCCATGATGGAAGAAATAAAAGGAAAAGAAGAAAAGAAGTTGTTATAGGGAGAAGAAGAATAAACTTCTTGGGTTCTTTTTTACCTTGAAACCTTTCAGGGGTTGGGTCCCAAAGAAAAATAGAAAAAGGCAGAAGTTTTGAGTTGTTTTGTGGGTTTATTTGAGCTATCATTGAAGGAAATAGGAATTTCAGAATTAAAACTAGGTCATTTGATCCATAAGGTTGATCACCCAGGTCTCACACAGAAATGCCCCGTCCCTCCCACACTGGCCCTCCCAGCCCTTTCCCTAAGAATTTCATAGGTGAACCCTCTACATTCTACGAGATGTGCTGGAAGAGGCCCTGAACTGTGTGCAAGCGGCTTCTTGTCCTGTCACCTACAAACCATTAATTTCATTTCAATAACCAATTATTGAAGACCTACTTTGTAGGATCTCTTCTGGAGGTTAGGTTTGCAGAGCCATGGTGAGCCCTCAAAGAGCTCGCAGTTTGACAAAGACATGCAAAACTTAAATGTGTACGAGGTATAAGAGGCCTCTCTGTGGAGGTGGCCCATTTATTCAAGTCACCCACCACCATGACGCTGGTGTAGCTACATCTGTGTGTACGTTATGACCAGCTGATCGAGGAGAGGGGTTCAGCTCGGTTCAACGATGGGTTGGCTTAGTATGTGGTTTGAACCTAACAATGGACCACTGCTGACCTGAAGACACACTGAGGGTGCCCCTGAACACAGAGGGGAGGTTAATTTTTGTGTGTGACCAGAACTTTGCTTAATGTACCTAATCACACTTTTATTGGAAGAGAGGGGGCTGAAATAAAGAAGTACATGGACACATGGCTAGGCAAATGGCAGGGCTGTTTGGTCAGGGGTCTGAAGGAGAAGATTGGAAGATCAGGGCCCAAGTCATCTGGAGAAGAGGCAAGAGGATGGGGCCATCTTTTAATTGTAGGTAATGCCCATGATAACGTTTATCATGAAAGTGGTCCTTCACACCAAGCAATCACAATGGCTTGGCCAGTTGACATCAGACAAGAGAAAACTGGGAGATACTGATTCTCTAGATCCTGCTAGGTAAGCTCGTTTCTCAACTTCAGTTGGATTCCTGATAGTGCCACCTATCTATATTCCACTTTATAATTCCATAGGTCCTGCTTCATTTATTCCTCACTCCAGAGAATAGAGACCAACACACTGCAGCCCTTATATTTAGAATACATTGAGGTCTTGTAAAAATAACAATGCCAGCCCTGAAGCTGGCGGATCAATCTTTTGTTCCTTTGTTTACAAGCTAAATAGCCTTGCACACGTTCAGACAGGTACACGTTCTTACATAGAGATGATAATGCCTATCTGCAGGGTAGTTTAAAGGACTAATAAAATAATGTTTTAAAAAGGTTTAGTGCAGTGCCTGTCACAGGATTAATCCCGAGTATGGATTAGAGGCTGCCTCTGTGGTCAGAACTCTGCAGCCAGACCTTCCTGACCCTTGTTATCCATCTAGACCACTCCCTCTCACCTTCAACCAGACTCCCAGACACCTTTTTAAAATAATTTTTTACATCCAGAATGGTAAAGAGACTTCCCTTTGCTTGCAATGCCCCTGTAACCGCTATCGGAAGGGCTGTGTTAATATGTTCTAAGGACGCATCCACCAGCCTGCGTCCCACCACATTGATGTCCCCCTGATTTTAGTATAAGGCTCCCCAAATTACCCTTAAAGTTCCCTAGAGTAAGGGCAGCTTAAAATCTACCAGCCTAGGGCAACTGTTGTGTGTTACAAAGGGAACTTAATGAAAAGTCGAAGGAATAGATATATCATTTAACAAAACAATTAAACATATTATTCAAGGCTGTGCCACCTGGGTTCCTGTGATCTACACCAGCAAACCTAATAACACCATTTCAATTACACACTCACAGTCAGCCCCCAGATGGGGGTTAATAAAGAAATGCTAATGCAAAAATGACAACAGCTTAATATGTAAAGGGAGAGAATTATAATGCCAGATTAACATATCCTGGCCAACAAAGGACACACGCTGCAAATAAATTAAACCAACAGTAGCCTATTGTTAGAGCTGTCCACACAGCATTGCATTATTTTAAGAATCCACAAGGTGGGGAAACCACCAACAACAAAAGTAGACCAGAGAAAGGGAGGGGACAATCTGGACTCCAGCTTTAACTGTGCTGTTAACTCATGAGGCTAAATGAAGATATTATCACGGACCAGAAACAAAATATGAAAACTATTTTCACATGACTAGCTCTGCCACTAGACCCTGGAAAAATCAACCTCTCTTTCTTAGGTTTCTGTCTTATTTTATAAATTGGGGGAAAGGGCAGAGAGGCTGGGGAAGTAAGTGTTCATTTCTGAATGAACTAAAAGTTGATACACATTAGTTCTCTAATGTGGTAAAAAACAAAAACAAATTTATTTAAACAAATATAGAAACAAAGAGAAAATCAAAACAAAGCCAGTGAGCAGATGATAAATGGAGCAGGTTTCACATAAACTGTGAATCAACAACTATAATGAAGAATGCATTATTTGGGCCCAGAACTATACAGAATACAAAAGAGAGCTTGAAATCCTATGATGTGGATACTGCGATAGAGGCAGTTCGACAGGCATGAGGAAAGCAGGAAGGATGGGTAGAAAGTCCCGGGTGCCTGACAATGGGCAAAACTATAGAAAACAACTATTATAAGCCAGGACTTCACCCCCAGGTTCACTTTCCTCCCCTAGCAAGTTGTCAGCCATGACGTTTAGACCCCCTTCAAAGAGGAACAAAGAGTCCAGAGAACAGCCTTATATGACCCCCCTATAAACCTTTGCATGGCCACTCCCTTAAGCAGTAAGTCCTCAGGACAATGAGGATCTGACCCACATCAAATAATCTTGGGAACAAGGCCTTGGGTCTGCTGACCAGAGTCGGAGATTTGGTCAAACTACAGATGGCATTAAGGCCTCAGTTTTATTTCAGCTCCAGTCTCTGGAAAGCAGCAGAACCAGATGAAGCAATGTCATGGGTGACATCAGAACCAGATGCAATGACCAATGATCCCCATACCTTAGTGCTGACAATCAGCAGAGACCACACTCTGAAAGGACACACCTGGAAAGCTGAGGAATATTCTAATGAGATCCTCCCTTCTTGCCTTTAGAAAACACAAAAACTCTTAAGACAAAGGACCCAAGGCACTTGCAAGTGCTCTCTCTCTCTCTCTCTCTCTCTCTCTCTCTCCTCAAGCATGCTGACATCTCTCTAAGGCATGTACCTTTACTTTCTTTCTCCTAACTCCCCAAAGCCTTTGTTTTGCATTTGTAACTTTTTCCTAAGTCCATGCAGCCCAGCTGGTTCACTTCCTCTGCCTCTGACTTTCTTTCTCTAAATAAATTTTCTCTTGCATTAGAGTTCTCGACTCTTAATTCTTTCTTAGCCAAATTCAAGAACCACGGTCTAACATTCCAGTAACACTTAGAGATGAGCAGATGAGCGAGCTTAGTTTTAAGGACATTTGGCCATCCACTGGAAAGCTTTGGCTGCAGTTACAGAAACCCCTGTTCAAACTTGATCAACGAGGAAATGCATTCTTGCCTGCAACTGAAAGCCTAGTGGAAGGCAGTGTCCAGATGACATACAAGGGCCTCCTTTCTCTCTGTCATTAGTGTCAGCTTCATCCTGTATCTGTACCACCTGATGTTCACACAAGATGGGTCACAGTGACAAACAATCTGAGCTACATGTTCCCTTGTTTCTGTCCAGCATGAGAGAGAACTCCCTCCTCTGTGGTATAAACTGTTTCTTTCATCACAAGCTCTTGGGGACACCTTAGGTCATAGGATGACTCCTGAATCAATAACTGTTGCTCAGAGATGTCACGCTGGAATGCTAACACTACTAAGGACCATTCCTAGAGCTGGGAATGGGACCATTCTCTTCTCAATCATAAGGTGAGAGGTGCATATGTGAACAAAACTAGGGTGCTTATAAGAGGGAAGAAGGGAGAATGGACTGGATAGGCAACCTGTGTGTCCACTGCCTTTTCCCAAAGTCAAATGCTTGGCAAATGGCAGAGCCAGCATTGAACTAAATAACCATGGACCAATTTCTGCAACTTAGAAAACCACATCACCAGGCAATTCTTCTTATTACAATCCAACAAATCAGTTTTGACAACAACTATACCCCCAAGGAAACATGATAACCATATATATCCAACCAAAAAGTCAGATCATTTGGTCTAAAGAACAGTGAACTTAATCCAGACAACTGAATACAACATCTGAAATTCAGAAAGTCATAGAATATCCCAGGCATATGAATGCCATGCCAGTGGAAGCCATTTGCTTTGAATGAGACCCAACTCGGCATAATAATACATATTCATGAACCATTTAGACCATCTTATTATTATTGATATTTGTTCATAAAGCAACATTGTTGTATTTAAAAACTGCAAAAGGTAGAGAAAACCTTTAAGCAATTCTAATATTTTTTATGACTCGACATAAACAAAACACATGGCCTGATAAGCCTGCTCTCATTTCTTCTGGCTGCTACTGATAAGGATGGTAAACAACGCTGCCTCAGAGTCTGGTGTCTCTAAAATATTTAACACTGGGTCAGAGATAAGCTGGCTAGGGGCTGGCCTCCTTTTAGTTGAAACTTAGATCCCAAAATATTCCCTCCTCATTTGGGTGATGTGAGTGCCAACAGAAATACAGTTCTTTCACAAAAGGTTTTTGTCCCACGGGGGAAAAGATGGGCAGTGGCAGCCCAGGGGAGCAAGTCAGCTTGGAAGACTAGTTCCCGTGTCCTATACAGAGGGGAAATAAACCAGGTAATTGAACTTCTGGACCATCTCCCAATCTCTCCCTCTGTTTGGGGTCATTATTATAAAACTGGCATTCCAAGCTGGGCCAATAAACTTATTAGGATATCCTCTCCACTCCTGAGTCTACAGAATCCCTTCCCATTTTCTTCCTCTGAGTCAATGCTCAGTAAGTTTTTGGTGAGTGAAAGATCTTAATATAGGCTTTTAAAATGGAATTGAAATGCCAAAATGAGACACTAAAATAGGGAGTGATTAGGCTTATAGCTGCCTTTAGTATTTCTCCAAATCCCCTTTCCTTTTTATTCCTCTTGCCCGTTATTGTCCATATCTATGACCTTCGTCTGAAGTGCCATGGACTCTTGCAACTTCCCATTGCAAATTCAACTGCAAGATTGATTTTGTAAACATCCTTTGCTCCTTAACACCCTATTTAAAAACCATCATTGGGCCCGGCTGGCATGGCACAGTGGTTGAGCATCGACTTATGAACCAAGAGGTCACAGTTCGATTCCCAGTCAGGGCACATGCCCAGGTTGTGGACTCAATCCCCAGTGGGGAGCGCGCAGGAGGCAGCTGATCAATGATTCTCTCACATTCTTGATGTTTCTATCTTTCTCTCTCCCTATCGCTTCCTCTCTGAAATCAATAAAAACAAAACAAAACAAAAGTCACCGCATTCCCATTGCAGAGAGAAGAAATTCTCAACCAGAAGTCTGCAAACTTTCCATAAAAGGTCAGACAATAAATATTCCTGGCATTGGGGCCAGATGATGTTTGTTGCCAGCTCTATTCATATAAAACTTTACTTATGAACTCTGAAATTGATATTTTATACAATGCTCATATTCTTCTTCTTTTGATTTCCCCCCAAACATTTAAAAATGTAAAAACCATTTTTAGGGCATGGGCCATACTAAAACAAGCAATAGACTGGGCTTGACCTGTGGGTTGTAATTTTCTGATTTCTTGGTCTAAAGCC
>NW_005871075.1:2597776-2691251 GCF_000147115.1 Myotis lucifugus
TAAATTAAGCAACAATTTCTTTTCTGAATGCGCCATACGCCTTTCCATCTTAGGTCTTGATTATGTCATTCCTTCCATCCAGCCTCCAGGACTCATTGAAAGTATCACTTCTTTCCTGGAACTTTTCCTAATGATCTTAACTTGAAATAACCTTTTTATCCTTTATAATAGCAATTTCTGCCTAGTTCTGTGTAAGCAATTTGCATACATTACACCCTTTAGCCCTTAGTCACTGAGATAGGTATAAATGGAACCACTTGACAAATAGCAAATTGAGATTCTGCATGATTGTGAACCCCAAATCATAACAATAAGTGGACAAGGCAGGATTGAAATGCAGATATTGGGGACCCCAAAGCTCTGCACTGCTTTTAAGCTCTGAGTATACCACACACTAGCCTCTGTACTTCTTTTATTATTTATTTACTTGTTTATTTTAATCCTTATCTGAGGGCATGCTTAGAGAGAAGGAGGGAGGGAGGGAGAGAGAGAGAGAGAGAGAGAGAGAGAGAGAGAGAGACATTGATGTGAGAAACATCGATCTGTTGCCTTCTGCATACTCCCTGACCAGGGATCAAACCTGCAACCCAGGCATGCACCCTGACCAGGAATCGAACCAGCAACTCTTCAAAGATGCTCAACTAACTGAGCCACTCCTGCCTGGCTGTGCCTCTGTTATAATGCTACTTTCATTCCTACCCACTATTAGAACTATTAGTGTAAATTTCATCTCCTTTTCTAAAGGCTAAAATTCTCAAAGGCACAGTCCATGTCTTATTCATATTTGTCTCCTCAGAGGGATTTGCATAGAATGGGTGTTTAATGCATTTTTGTTGAGAGAATGAGCACCATTCAACACATACTTGTAGCAATGAATTGCTATTATTAACTTGGATTTGATTTCCTGTAATCACTATCCTTGATGACAGAGAATGAACTTGATTTCTCTCTTTCTTTCCTTTTTTTTTTTTCCCCAGAAAACAACCTCCAGGGATCAACAGACAATCAAAACTGGTTTCCATCAGTATGTGTGGAAAGATTTTGTTTGTGCTCAGGTAAAAACAAGACAGATACAAATACAAAATGTACTGGGTTATTTGTTTTGGATTTCAGCACTTTTTTTTCAGAAAATAAGAAAATTCAGGATTGTCAGCACATTCATGAATTCCTTTAGGACTCAGGCTGGTGGGACATTCCATGGGCTTCACAGAACCTTTGCCATCAGCAACCACAGGCATGGAACCTTCTCCTTGCCAATTTATGACAGGGTCATCTCTCTCTCTACTGGACACTTGGGTCATTGAGAATGGAACTTTTGTCTTGCCGTGGTATTGGCAACAATGACAGAGCAATCAACAACTGCCACCCAGTTTGCAATTCAACTTGCCAAATCTGAAAAGTGACTGATGTTCGTGTCTTCCGAATTTCGTTTGATAAATCGTTTCCTCCTCTGGGTGTAATCCCTGTTAGGTGATTAAGAACCTGATGCTTTGGGAGCAGCATGGTGTAATGGCACAGAGCCGAGTGTCGCTGGATCCAAGAACCACTCCCGGGTGTCGTTTCCCATGTTTCACAGGATGTATCTGGCTTTGTTTTCGTTGTTTTGAGATGGAAAAAAACAATATCCTCTTCACAGAATTTTAAATGAGGGAATTGGCACGGACACATCCCTGGTACAGTATCTGTCCCATTGCAGGCACTCCGTTACTTCAGTCGCTGTTACTCTCTTCTGCTTTCCATCTTACTATTTTTGGAAACAAGCACTAACTCGAGTCAGTTGTGTGACAACAGGGTTTTGTTGTGTAGTTTGGCTTACTGGCTGTCTCAGAACCACAACTGAAACATGACTACATTTAATCATGAATGATGTCACAGATACCACAGCTCTGCTGTGTTCCTTACTGCATCTCTGAAATCTTTGCATAGAGTCTGGAAAAACAAGAGCTTAATTGTTGAACAGATGGAAGTTTGCAAAATTTGGTTTGGATTTTGCTCCTGTTGAGTAAATCCTAGCTGAGGCCATAACTGATGGCATTTAAGGAGAGAGTGGGCTTCATGTCCATTGATCAGCATTACAGCAGATGTGACACGTGCAATAGGTCATTCGAATAGAATAGAATTCTTCCCTGCTCGCTCTGTGTAATCACAGACACACACGGGCTTTTCTCGTCCATAAGATCAAGGGTACAGGCTCTATTCTATCACAAGCCAGTTTTCTCTGTGGTCATTAGTTCAACGAGGGGAGATGATCTGGCCCAAACTAAGCCCACAGAAAGGATTGATATCTCAAAGGACACATACTGAATGAATATGGACAGGGAGTCCAGAGAGCGGGAAAGCCATTTCTATTTTTGGAGCATAGAACTATAGATTTTTGGTTGATCCCATCACTATGTTAAGCGGCAAAGTGTAAAAGCTCAAATCTCAGAAGCAGAGAGCCTCAGCATAATAGCCAGCTCATCCATTCGTTGCCATGTGAGCTTGGGGAAGTCTTTTAAACTCTTATCTCCTCTGGCTTCCTTGTTTGTAAAACCCTTCATGTTTTCACTGGTTACCATGAGAATTCAATGGAACAAGGAGTATGGCATCGACATTTGAACAAGCCTGCTTCATAGGATACAATCAGAATGCAATTTTATTTTTGTTTTCCACTATCCCATTAGACTTATCAGATAGGGTTGGTTGTTCTATTACTGCATGAAAACTTGACTGGCCTCATGGCATTCCTGCCCACATGAGGACAAAAATACAGTGTCAGTAAATCACTCAAGGAATCAATCTGTGTAATAATCAGAGCTCCCAGCTTCATCCAAAAATAAAAATTCTCCCTATCCCTATATCCAAGGACTTGTGTCCGGGGGTCTCGGAGACCAGCCCTGGTTTGCTGAGCTCCCAGGAGGACTCCCACACATAGTTATGCTCTGTCTCTGATTTATTATGCCCAAAGGATACAAAGCAAAATCAGTAAAGGACAAAGGCACATTGGAGCAAAGTCTGGGGAAATCAGAAGCAAGCTTCTATAGTTCTCTTCCAGTAATAACATAGGATGTGCTTAATTCATTCCCTCAGCAATGAGTTGGGATCACACGTGCAAAAGGTTGCCAACCAAGGAAGCTCATTAGAGACACAGCAGCAGAATTGTACTGGGGGCTTATTACAGTGGCACTCTTGTCTAGCACGTACCCAAATTCCATACTCCCAGAAGGAAGGCAGGAGCTCAGCACACAACGCACTGTTTGCATAAACAGTTTAAGCCCAGTGAGCTACTTGGAGGGATGAGAGCCCTCCCCGAATCCAAGTTCTCCAACTCCAGTCCAGGGCAAACCTCCGAAGTAGCTTTTCTAAGGAGGAGCAGTCAGGCCTGCTCTGCTAACGCGGAAGGCTAGTCGCCTTCCGGTGAAAAGTAGTGTGTCTCTTCTAGGCTCTAGGGCAGCCGTGGGCAAACTACGGCCCGCGGGCCAGATCCGGCCCATTTGAAATGAATAAAACTAAAAAAAAAAAAGACCGTACCCTTTTATGTAATGATGTTTACTTTGAATTTATATTAGTTCACACAAACACTCCATCCATGCTTTTGTTCCGGCCCTCCGTCCCAGTTTAAGAACCCATTGTGGCCCTCGAGTCAAAAAGTTTGCCCACCCCTGCTCTAGGGTGTCCTCCGATTTCTTCCTTCTTTACCTCCTCCCCAGCTAGCTAGCTAACCTTGAGTATGCAGGGAGGAGAGGTAAGGGGAAGAGGCCCTTTCTTACTTAACCGCTGCCATTTCAACTTTGCCTCGCACATCTGGTTGACAACTTCAAGGTTGGCCCTGTGTCTTGTTGGCATCTCTATAGGGTTCTCCCTGGAGAACATTTAGCAGAACTTCCTGTGGAGCGTTGACACATGGTTCGTGGCTGGAGGAGGCCTCTCAGCCCGATTCTCCAGCAGACACTCCTCGTGGATTCTATGTGGAGCCCTGGCCTGCCTGCCAGTGGCCTCTGGGCGGGATGTAAAGGATGGCAGAGAGCTGCATGGGGTCTCACTGGGCTGGGGCAGCACGTGTGCATTCTCGCTCCTGAGAAGCTCTGTGAGTGTAGAGGGGCCGATGCAGTGACCTCTCTTTGGCTGCAGTTGCCTGGACAGCTACCCAGCCCGACTCTCTCTGAGGTTTCCAGCTGAGTCAGATACCAGCCCTGCTGTTGCTCAGGCTGCAGGAGCTGAACACCAGACCTTCTGAGTGGTCCTGCGAAGCATCTCTTTTAATCTGATGTAAAAACCGGAACATCCTCTTCCCTCACTGGGTTCCTGGGGGAGTGAGGTGGGCAGGGGAGGGGAGGACTCATGTGGGAACAGCAGCCCTCTCCAGAAATGACTTTCATAACCACTCCGTGGATTACTTTCTCACAACTCCCTTTGATGTCTAAAATTCAGGTGCAAATCCAGGTTCTAAGGGGTCTGAAGTTTACGTAATTTGGGGTGGGAGGAGATGTGCCTTCTTAAAAATAACACTATAGAACTATGAAGACAAAACTAGGTACTAAATGTATATATTTTGAATGAGGCAATAAATCACAACAATATGAAAATTTTAGAAAATGGCAGATACTACAAATATAAAATTCAGAAAAATAATATCATTTAACTCTTTCACACTCCTCTATGGTACTTTTTCCTACATTTTTTTTCTATATTTTCCACTGTGAACTCTTTGATTCTTCCTTGTATAAGAAAACAACTTTATAATATTTCTAATAGTGTGAAAAGAAAGATAGCCTGGCCGGTGAGGCTCAGTGGTTGAGCACTGACCTATGAACCAGGAGATCATGGCTTGATTTCCAGTCAGGGCACATGCCTGGGTTGCGGGCTCAGTCCCCAGTGGGAGGTGTGCAGGAATCAGCCAATCGATGATTCTCTCTCATCATTGACATTTCTATCTCTTTCTCCCTCTCCCTTCCTGTCTGAAATCAATAAAAATATTGTTTTTTAAAAAATGAAAAAAAATAGAAAGATAATCTAGACTTTTCTAGTATTCTGATTGGAATTTATTTTTATTATGGATAGGTAAGATAGTTTTCTTTCAAAGTCACAATGCATCACCGATCAAGTCATATACATTTTTAGGATTGTGGTCAGAATAGGGAAGGTTTCTATCAAGCTTCTTTCACCCACGAGTTGTAAGATTTGCAAGAAATTTCCACCGACTGGCATCTAGTTCCACCATTTACACATGCTTCCACACTGGGATCTGCCGCCCTGGCCCTGCACCTCTCACCTCTGTGCCATGAGGCCTGGTGAGTTGGCACTAAGAGCAGTCAGAGTATTTGCAGAAGCGGTGCCCACATGCGAACTGTGAGCAATAATGTAAACTCTGACACAGTGTGACCTTGAGCTGCATGATTATATTCCAACCCCTACTAAATGTATCCACAAATCAACTTCCCCTTAGTTCCGTGGTTCTCAACGGATGGAGGTTCAATTATTCCTCCCCAGGGGACTTTGTCACAGCTGTGGGGGTGGGGGTGAGAGGGCTCGGGAGTTGCTACTGGCATCTAGTGGGTAGAGGCCAGGGATGCTGCAAACATCCTTCAATACAGGACAACCCCCGCCACAAAGGATCATCCAGCTCAAGCCTGGCTGGTGTAGCTCAGTGGTTGAGCGTCAACCTATGAACTAGGAGGTCAGGGTTCGATTCCCCAGTCAGGGCACATGCCTGGGTTGTGGACTCAGCCCCAGTGGAGGGTGTGCAGGAGGCAGCCAATCTATGATTCTCTCTCATCATTAATGTTTCTATGAAATCAATAAAAAGATTTTTGTTAAAGAATTATCCAACTCAAAATGTCAAGAGTACAGAGTCTGAGAAGCCTTACTAGCTGGCTCCTATTTCTTGCTAGCTCCTAGCTCCTGCCAGCTGGATCTCCAGCATCTGCCCCCGTCATTATACCACTGGACACGGAGATAGTGTGGGAAAGAGGGAGCTCAAAGTGGATATAGACTGGGGCCCTAAAGCGTTGCAGCTGGAATACCTTACTTTTGCAAATTCTGCAAAGATGTATGACTCTATGAGCACACTGCCAGGCTCTCCCAGGGCCTTGGAAGGGGCCCTGGAACTGAGGGGTCCGAAAGCTCTGGCTTCATCAGCTTCAGGATAAGTCTTGTCTCCCCACCCCAGCTGAGAGGCAGCTGCTGCGTCCCAGGTTAGCATCCTGTTACAGGTCGAACGGGCACAGGGAGGCCACACACTGGCCACTGGTGGGCTGGGACCTGGCCTGCAGACATGATATGTTCATTCTCACGCTCTATTTGAATGAATTGCCAGCCCTTAAAAATTGTATTTTACACATAACCCAGATCTCAGGCTTTGATTGAAAGCTCCAGCAGCACTGAGCTCCTGCTCCCACCTGGCAACCAGGGAGCTTGTTTCAGTTTAGCAGTTGCTTTTATAGCAACCTCTGCTCCCTGCCCAGCCCTCCAGGTATTTGAATCTGTAAGCCTGCCCTATGGTATCAGTTCACCACAGAGGGCTGTGCAAATGCTCAACAGGCTATTGATGTTTTACACTTGAAATTTCTTTCCCATCCTCTTCTGAATGCTAGACAAACACTCCCTTATTTATTGGGGATCATTTTTCTTTTCCTCGAGAGTCACAAGGTCCATCCTCTAAGAGGAGCCACATAGCCTCTGCCATTTGTCACACGCTGGACTTCCTATGAAAATGCAAGTGCGGAGGGAAAAGATAATGATCCGCCCTGTGGAATGCAGCAGGGCTGGCCTAAGGGTGGCCGGCCTCAGGATGGGGAGTGGAGAGGGATCAGCAGATAGATAATTGCTCTAGGAAAACCATTTCTTGAAGAGGCCAGATTATAGAATGCTAAATTGATTTTAAAGCCCAAAAGGCCAATTAAATTATGCAAAAATTAATGAGCAAAAAAAAAAGGGCAAGGAATTATAATGGCAAGGCAAAAATTGTAATGTGTCTAAATTTAAATTAAGATGTATTTCTCATTTGAAACGGGAAGATGGCAGTCACTGACATTTAGCAAATAGGGTGAGTGGGCTCCTTTCAAAGCCAGGCCTTCTAGTTACATCGGCAACGGTTAGTAATTCCAAGCGAGGCATCAGGTAGTATGTTAGATGTCAGGCAACAAGAGAGTAGAAGTGCTGAATATCTTCTGTCCTTGAATTCTAAACTCTGCACTGTTAGTCTTATTCCTAAAGGCAGAATTCATTATTTTCATTGGATAAAATCAAATCCATCTTCCTCTCTTTTTTTTATTGAAACCCTGAGTTACATGGAGACTACCTGTGGTGGTTGATTTTATGTTAACTTGACTGGGCCACGTTGCCCAGATAATGTGGTTGTTATTATTCTGGATGTTTCTGTGAGGGTGTTTTCGGGTGAGAATAACATTCAAATCTGTGAACTTTGAGAAAGCAGACTGCCTTCCTTCATGTGGGTGGGCCACATTCAATCAGTTGAAGGTTTGATCAAACAAAAGGCTGACCATCCCAAGCAAAAGGGAATTCTACAGCAGCTGGCAGTTGGATTTAAACTGTATCAGCTCATCCCTGGTTTCCATCATGCCGTCCTACTTTGCAGATTTTGGACTTCACAATTCTCCATAATCACATGAGATAATTCCTCAAAATAAGTCCCTTTGCATAGATTACATATGTCTTATTGGTTCTATTTCTCTGGAGAACCCTGACTAAAACACTTCCCAAGAAGATTTCAGATTAGGGTTTAAGTTCCTGGCCTTCCTACCCAGGATCCTTTCAACATCAAACGGCCTGATGACAAGGCCATAAAAGACAGTTGCTGAGTAGGCAAATGGTCACGCTCTTTGGGGAGGTGTCACCTGTGTGTTGTTCAGGTCCATCAGCATGAACATTTTTCTGCTCTCTCCCCCGAGGGAAATATGAGTGACAAGCAGACTTAGATTAGAATCAAAAGACAGGAGCAGATACCAGTTACAGGAAATCAGAGAGCTGAGGCAGGAAGGGTTCAACCACGATGACAGAAGATACCAAGACTCTACAGATGGATGGAGTAAATAACAGACAGGAACACTGAGCCCGAACCTGATAAGAAAGAACCAAGAGGAGAATCAAACCCAAGGGAGACAGGGAGGGTCGTTAAAGTACAGAGTCAAGAACTCAAACCAAACCAATAAAAGCAGGTACAAATAGACTACAGGAGGGAGATTGGATGACTCACCCAACAAATATTTACTGTGCATCTGCCAGGTGTCAAGCCCTCTTCTAAGCACTGAGGATGAAATGGTGAGCAAAGGCAACATGATCCCTACCCTCCAGGAATTTGGGACCTGCCTTTAGCAATTACCTGGAATAGTGATTATCTGCAGAGTAAGGGAGAGGGCGTACCTTGCCGTGAGTTTGCTTTATGTCTCCAAGGGAACAAGCCACAGATGTGTAGTTGTGTTGTTTTTAAAACAAATATTCCAAATTTTTCTAATATTTCTATGGGGAAACAATTCTAAAAATCTACTGTTTTCATCACACAAACTACAGAAAGTAATGCTTGGGGAGTTCTTCATGCAGAAAGGGCAGTATTTGCCAAGAACATTAGCAAGCATCTGTAGTTTGCTTTTATAAACTAGCAGAGTTGGGGTGAAAAACTTTGTTGACTTTCATTAAAGGACCAGAATGGAGCAGATACTTATAAATTCACATGCACACATCACTTATTCATCCTCCAACTCCTGAGTTAGCACCTCCCAATCCATGTGCCTGCACATATTTTTTTCTTTGTTTTATTTTGTTTATGTTGTTGTTGTTGTTTTATTATTGATTTCAGAGAGAAAGGGAGAAAGATAGAAACATTAGTAATAAGAGAAAATAATCAATTGGCTGCCTCCTGCACGCCCCCTACTGGGGATCGAGCTCACAACCAGGGCATGTGCCCTGACCAGGAATTGAACTGTGACCTCCTGGTTCATGGGTTGCCGCTCAATCACTGAGCAACACCGGTGGGCAGCCTCCACACATTTCTGCAGGTGCATACAAATACATGCTATCTGAACAGGGTGTTTACCACGGCTTCACTCAGCAAGGCATGGTGTCCATGTGGCAGGCCCAGTGCTAGGTACTGGGAAGGTGGCCCGGCCCTCATGGAGCTTACCGTCCACCGGCAGAGAAAAGCAATAAGCAAATGCTTGCGCGGAAGAGTAGCCACTTCACACTGATACACAGCTAGGAAGGAGAACTACGCAGTGCCTTGAGAGCAGAACAGGGGAGACCAGCCCAGCCTGGGTGTCGGCAGGAAGGTGCAATCCAACGACTTGACATTTTTAGGTAAGAGACATGTTCCTCTCTCCAGAGCCATTAAAACATCTGATTATTCTTTTCCTTCCCATATTTCATCTGCATATCGGAATGAAGGTAGCAAGAAGAGGGAGGAGGCCATTAAACTCGGTGCCAGCGTGATTGATCGAAGTGCATAATCTTCTGAAAATGTTACCTGAATATCACTCGCACAGTCCTTCAGGATTTTCATAAATCCTGCAGGCAAGAAAAAGTGCTGCACCACTCACAACACGGGAGCTGTTTGTAGCCTTTTGATTTTCTCCAGGTGATGTGCAGTCATCACTAATTCAATCAAAAAGCTCAGCTTCAATAAGTCATTGGCACCCGCAGTTTGCAAAACAAAACAAGACAAAAACACATACCTGTCGGGCTTTGTCCATGACCCCAAAGCCTTTTTTTTTTTTTTTTACTTTCTGATGCTTCTTTATGGGACTTCCTTCGGGAACCAATATTTTGTTAATGTCTAACTTCCTCCTTTTCGGATAAATAAGAAGATAATTATGGCCATCCTGTAGCCCTGAAACATTTATTTATCATTAAGTTTTTTTGTCTACAAGACTCTTCACTTGTTGACAGGCTAGCAGGGAGGGAGGGATGCAAATAAATAAAAACAATAAACCGGGCAGGTGTGAATACAGAGGCAGAGACTAAATGCCTGAGAGGAGGGGTGAGGGACTGCGCCATAGGGAAGGTGCTATTTTAGCAGCAGTGAGAGATGGATAGGAGTTTGCCAGGAGAGGAGGGTGGGAGGCTCAAGAAGACAAAACAGCAGGTTCAAAGGCACAGAGGTGAGGAACAGCCTAGCCCTTTCATGCTAAGCAGAAAGCTCTTCAATTTAGTGTTCTGCAGGCACCAGGCATGAGGGGGCAGGCGTGGCGAGCAATGAGAGTGGTGATGGGGACCTTGTCGCTTTGAAAGCTGAGTTAAGAAGTCTAGGCTTTTCCTGGAGGCAAAGCAATCTCTAAAGATTTTAAGCAGAAATGCTGTTGTGATCAGATTTGTGTTTCAGAAACATCACCCTGGTAACTGTGCAGTGGATGAACCGGAATGGAGAGAGCCAAAGCAGCGAGATCTGCCGGGAGGACACGGCAGCATGGGTGTGGGCTGAGAAAGGCTGTTCATCTCATTTTCTCCTAGAGCCTGTTTCCTCCACCCCAGTCTCTGCTCCAGGAGCTTGCTTTAGCCATTGCTGTGTTTGTTTCAAACTTTTCTTCGAGAATCCAGCACCAGGTATATCCAAATGGGCAAGCGCTGGCAGACAGGATAGCAAACCATGAAAAAGCAAATATTTCAGATTCCTTTTTGTGCCTCCTCCATACTCCCAGTCCTGGAGAGTATCATCTTGGCCTTTGATAATCCCTGATTTAGATTCTGAAACATTTTAAAAATTAAATATTCTTCATATAATGCCATCAAAACTTGTACTTGGAGATTGATGGCATCTAATCCACACACATCATTTTTAAAAAATCTAGGTAGAGGTTACTTTATTGTTTTCATTTTTTATTTATTGATTTTAGAGAGAGAAGGAGAGAGAGAAGAGAGAGAGAGAGAGAGAGAGAGAGAGAGAGAGAAACATCAATTTGTTGTTCCACTTGTTTGTGCATCTATTGGTTGATTTTTGTATGTGTCCAGACCAGAGATCGAACCTGTAACATTGGTGTATCAGGACGATGCTCTAACCAACTGAGCTACCTGGCTAGAGCACACACACATCATTTTAAAGAGGAAATAAGAGGCCAGATAAGTGAAGTGACTTGGTTCAGGTTATCATATGCAGTTAGTAGCAGGTACTAAACCATTATAGTCTCAGCATAGTGGCATATCATGATCAATTGTGGACTGTTTAAATACCAAGTGTTACCAGTAACTTGTTCTGCAATGTGTTGATGAGAAATGGGTAGAGGTATCTGGAAAAGGCGACCAGATACACCAGTCCTCACCGAGCTATACAGCTAGCACATTATCAGCATACTTGGTGGCTAGCAACAGAAACCCAAGTCTAGGTAGGTTTAGCTTGAACACAAAAGGCAAACGTTTGCAAACTTCATTTAAACGTGTAAAGGGCTGAGCTTCCACCTTCCTGTCTCAGGTATAAGTGGAAGCTCTCACACATTCTGCTTCTCTCCTGGAGTAGAGTCGTCTTTACTCTCTCAAGCTAGCTGCATCCTTTCGGCAGAGGTAAAATATAGATGAAATGTGGTGGCTGGAGATTCTCAGACTCATCTCTTCCAAATTTTCCCAAAAAGAACAAATGTGTTCTTCCTCCCTTGGAAAGCCAAAATATTCTCAGAAGAGAAATTCGATTGCCGTGGCTTATGATACATTCCCGAACCCCGTCAACCACCCGAGATACTGTTGTGAGGCCACCACTATAACCACATATTTGTACTTGGGGAGAGCCCATAAAAAACTGATCCAGGAGGGCGATGCCTACTTCTGCAACTGGTTTCACTGATGCAGCAAATACAAGTAACTGGAGAACTTGATTCCCTTGCAAATATATTTTTTAAGTTTTATTATTACAAGAATGGCAATGTTTTCTTTGTGTGAATATCATCTATCAGACACTCTCTTTACTGCCTGTATTGATTTCTATTTCATATACACAAAGACTTTTCTCCAAATGAAATTTAAAACTGAAAGAAAATGGTTACTTAAAGGATATTTTTCTTATTTGCCCAGAGGGCCTGGCCCTCATGCACTGCTTTCCAGTGCTGGGCGTGCTCAGACTGAAAGGGGTGAGACAGGAAGTGCTTATTCAGGAGGGGAGAGGGCATGTGGAACAGGAGGTGTTGTAATGAGGCAGAATTCTTCAAGGGTGAGTATGGGTTTCTAGGTAATAAAGAGAAAATGCCTAGACTACAGGCATCAATCAGGTTCCCTCTCTGGAGAAAATGCAAGCAAAGAATCAGGGACAATTTTCCAATTTGCAGTGAGACACGACCAGCAAGTGAAGGGACCTGGGACTAGGAATTACAGAAAATCGCAAGGCTGAGTAATGCTGCAATAGAAACAAAAGAAAGGGATCATTTACTCCACGTGGGAATGCTGAGGAAAGCTTTGTAGTATTGTCATGAGGTAGGATTTTTCAAGGGTGAGTATGGGTTTTCCAGGAATAAAGAGGGCAGGTATATATGCCAAAGGGAACTGCCATATGCCAAGTTATGGCACATGAAGGTGTATGATGCATGTGCTTGGAAATACTAGTGTTTGTAAAAATATATATGCATAGTTAATCTAACCAAAAGAGAAAGGTAAGGGGGGAAGAGGAGGAAATGGGGGGGGGGGAGAGAGACTGGAGGAAGAAGGCAGAGAGCTTGACTCCCGGGCCGCGGTGAGGCTATCCGCGCATGGGGAATATGAGCATTCTCTCCGTCTCTTGGGGACAAGTGGAAACTCACCTTGCTTCTCTTTTATGTCATCGCTGCCTTTCTGTTGCTCTAAAATATTGCTCCACTTACTCATCAGTTGCAAATGGCTTAAAAAGAACCCAACCCCTAGGCCTAGACCCCTTATTTCATTCAACCTTTTTCTTCAAGTCTCAAAACTCTCTGGGGAAAACAAACAAAACCTCTGTTTCATTTTTGCAAATCCTCAAAAACAGGAATTGAACTGTTTGTGGGTCACCTTGTGGTTTATTTCCCTTAGACTGAGACACATTTTTGCCTGTTATGTGGGTCCCCTAAAAATCGCCTGCCCTGGAGCCCTTTAAGGTAGAAGAGATACAGCCTGGTGGATGTATCTTACCAAGAAAGTATGCTTCGTAAGCGGTGAGCAGGGTGGAGAGGCACAGAGCACTACTTCATTTGTCATGGAACTGAGAGGAATCAAACCACAACCACACAGCATCAAAACCAGCATCTATCAGAGGGCAGTGGGACAGTTCTCCAGCCAAGCAGCAGTGTTGCTATGGGAAGTTAAGGATAACATGAGGATAAAAGAATATGCCAGGATCCACCAGAATTCAGCCAGGTTACCAAAGACCATGTGTCTACTAGAGGCCTGGTGCACGAATTCGTGCACCAGTGGGGTCCCTTGGCCTGGCCTGCAGGATTGGGCCAAAACCAGCTTTCCAACATCCCCCAAGGGGTTTCGAATTGTGAGAGGGCACAGGCCAGGCTGAGGGACCCCACCAGTGCACAGTCAGGGCCAGGGAGGGACACGGGAGGTTGGCCAGCCGGGGAGGGACAGAAGGAGGGCTCCAGGGCATGTCCAGCCTGTCTCACTCAGTCCTGATCCGCCAGACCCCAGCAGCAAGCTAACCTAACAGTTGGAGTGTCTGCCCCCTGGTGGTCAGTGCATGTCATAGCAAGTGCTTGAGCGGCCTTAGCATATCACTAGCATATTATTCTTTGATTGGTTGAACAGACAACCAGACGACTGGATGACTGGACACTTAGCATATTAGTCTTTTATTATATAGGATAGGGTAATTATGTTGGATGATATCTTTCTCATCTAGAGCTGCATTAAATGGGCTGGTAGCACATAAGTCGGTTATTGCTCCACAATGTATTTCAGACTCGGGTGGAAATTCATCATCCCAGCCTAAGAGCCATCACTGATCCTCCCAACATTTTACAGTCCTCTTCCAAATGCCCATGGCCATGCTCAACTCCAATCTCATAACATAAGATGGCATCTTCCCTTTTCATTATGTGAGCTGACATTTTATGGGGAAACAGGCAAGAGAATAAATTTTCTTTAAAAAATGTGTAGCGGCAGAATCAGAAATTTTAAGTAAGAAAAACAAAGTGGTTTGAAGAATATATTCCTTTAGGAACCAGAAAGCCCCTAGGAACCGGCTCACCTAGAAGCTGCCAAGCTCAGGCTCCTCTCTGTCTCCTAGCGCAGTTCAAAGCTGGCAGACAGAAGAAGAGAAGAAAGTCAGAAAATAACGCCCTGAGCTCGGGAACCTACAGAATATTCCTCTCGCCTTTGCTGGGAGCTGGATTTAAAGTAAGGCTTTACTTTGCTTTTTATATATTTATTAATTTGGAGGCTGAAGGTTTGTTTATTTTTTTTAAGGCAGAGGTGAGAAGAGAACTGAGAAAGAAAAGAAAAATAAGTCTCTCTTCAGTTGTTTTTCTAACACAGGTCTGTTAGACTGGAGGCTGTTAGCAAAACATTAACATTTAACAAGATTAAATGCAATCAATTTCTATCTATGCAAGAGTTAGAACCACCTCTCTAGCTAGAGAGATGAGTACCATGAAATTCAGCCCCAAATTATTTTAATTTGGGGCTCACTTTTCAGTTATTCCGGCCATAATTCTTGGATTAGAGATGGGCCCACACCCTTTTATCTAAGGGTGGGAGGAAGTCCCGAGGGAGAGACCCATCCTCATTACAATCATGATCATCGCCATTGCAGTTACCACCATCACCCTGCCCTTGTGTAAGCTTCTCAGGTACATCGTCTTATAAGAGCCATACCTACTCTCTAAGGTAATGCTATAACAGCTCCTATTATGCAGATGAGTAGATTGAGACTCAGAAACAGAGAGTAATTTACCTAAAGTCACTGAGATGTTAAACAGACTAAAAATCTAGGTCTTTCTGATTCCAAATTTTGTTTCTCAACTAGGATGTTTCCCATAATCTAAGGGTCTGAATCCTGGAACTGTCCAACTTCTGAATAGAAGAGCAACTCATAGCATTGGGCTAAAAAAGCTGCGTGTGCTGCATCCCAGCTCATTAATAAATAGTTGTCTGGCCTTGGCAAGGTCACTTACCATCTGAGCCTCAGTTTCCCCACTTGTACCATGAGGGGGTTGGACAGGTTTATCTCAGAGTTCCCTACCTGACCAGACATTCTGTGAGATGGTAACTTTAGGGACTGCCTGGTTTTCTGCAAGCAAAAGAGTAAGTGGTCTCAATTTCCTCAGCTGTAAGTGAAAATACTGAAATGCTAGGGCGCTAGTAATGGAGGTCAAAATGCTGCCTGGTCAGTTTTATTTAAATGTGCTGGCCAGGTTAACGATCAGACCGGCGCCTGCTCTTCTCCCATGTCCAGCAAGAACTGATACTCCCACACCCCTCCGCCTCGAGCTGGTGCGCTCGACCCCTGAGGCTCTGCAGGATCCCAAGCCTTAGGCTGCAGAAGGATTGCAATGCTTACTTTTTTTAAGGCAGAGGTGAGAAGAGAACTGAGAAAGAAAAGAAAAATAAGTCTCTCTTTGCCTCATGAAAAGATCCACTAAATGAAGCCTTTAAATAGCAATCTCTTTTAGAACATTTAAAAGTAATTTAATTTTCTTCTTTAGAAACACGTACCAAGCAAGGCCCGCCTTTATCTCCAACCAGTTATGAATAGTTACCAGTCTAATGGAAGCAGTTTATGCTTAAAAAGGAAAAGATACAAATTTACTGATTGAAAACATATTGATTGCCAGCCTATTTATTGAGCACTGAATGCTGGGCTAGGCCCTGGGAAAATAAATGTGAGTAAGACTGGTGTGGCAACTTCCCGCACAGACTCTTCAAGTCCAGTGTGTTGCTAGATAATTTTAAAGTGATAGCTCACAAAGCAGTAAGTGCGGTGACAGGAGAAGGACAGGTGTTATGAGCACTCTGAATATGGGCATGTCATGGGAGACTTCCTGGAAGATGTGGCTTTTGCAATAAGACCTGAGAATTCAGGAGGAAATTGGTGAATGAGATGAGTGGGAAGGAGGGGATAAACTGTTTCAGGGAAAGGGAAAAAAGCAAGTATAAAAACCCAGAGAAAAGAGAGTATGGCATACTAAAGTAGCCCATAGCAACATAACCCAAAATATCTGAAAAATGAGGTTGTTCAGGTAGGCCATCCCAAGAAAAGTAATGAGTCTTGTTGGAGATCTCGGTCTGAGTAACCTCGGGGTAGCCCCTTAATTTCTCCAATTCATAGATTCCTAATCTGAAACATAGGGGTTGAGAATAGACAACATCTAAGGTCCCTACTAACTATAAAATTAAATGCCATAGCTAAAGACAGGAGAAAAATATTGGATAATAACTTCATCTGAATTTCAGTGGAGGTATAGAGCAACCAAGTTAGTGTATACTGATTTGTTAAATCAATAATTTTTTACTTAACACTTACTATGTGCCAGCTACAAAATTTGGGATCTATGTTAGATGCTAAAGAGGTGGTCCTTAAATAAATAATTGCAAAAACAATTATATAGTCAAATTTTATAAAGAAAAAATAAAGTTTGGATCAAGGATATCTAGTATAAACCTACAGAAAGCACTATACTGCATGATAAAACATTAAGAATCTGTGAGGGTGATACAACTTAACAAAAGAAAGATAAACAACCCAATCAAAAAATGGGCAATGGACCTAAATAGATACTTTCTGAAAGAGGACATAAGGAAGGCCAAGAGACATATGAAAACATGCTCAAAGTCACTAATCATCTGAGAGATGCAAATAAAAACAACAATGTGGTACCAACTCACACCTGTCAGAATGGCTATCATCAACAAATCAACACATGACAAGTGCTGGCGAGGATGCGGAGAAAAAGCAATGCTCGTACCCTGCTGGTGGGAATGCAGACTGGTGCAGCCACTGTAGAGAACAGTATGGAGTTTCCTCAAAAAACTAAAAATGGAACTCTCAAAGTAGGTCTGTGCTTTAATACATTGGAAAGGCTCTGTACTCTTTCTCCCCTCCTGCTCTTGGAAGATGTATAGTGTATATTAGAAGCTAGAAAAATTCCAGCAGTAAAGAAATTTATGTAACATTTGTTAAAAAATTTGCTTTTCAAACATATTTGACCTTAGGATAATTTTTATTCTCATATCAATCATATTCATAATAACCATAATAACATAATAACACAAACAACTGCTTTTTATGTGTGAAGCATCTGCCAAGAACTTTATGTAACTTATCCATTAGCCCCTCACAAGAACCCAAAGGCATGGATGTTCTGACTACTCCCTTTTATAGATACAAAAAACAACAACAAGGCACTGAGAGGTTAAGGAAGTGACTCCAATTTAAAAAAAATATTAGGCAATAACCAGGACAGAATTTGAATTCAGGTGCACTAGGTTCCAGAGTCTATGTTAAAACCCCAAATGAATCATTCTGTGCCAGAGAACATTTTCTAGAAAATATTGCCCTAACCTCTCTTCAAATACCTCCTCCTTCTTTCCTACCTTGTTCTCTGTTGACATGACCCTTCCTCAGCTAGGTTTTCCTTGGTTCCTTGTAAGCTCTTGACAAATAGTCCATGAATGGAGGTATTTTAAACGCAGTTGAGAATCCTATCATGAGCAAAATCATACCAACATGTACTAGTAAGTGTATATATTGCCAATTCAATATGTGTAAAGGTATTGCTATTAAAGAATATTTTATATTTTCTCATTAAAACATTAAACAGTTGCATGCTGAACTTTCTAACTGCCTCCATTGTCTTCTTCAATGCTCTATTAAATTAAGGGGCTACCCCGAGGTTACTCAGACTGAGATCTCCAACAAGACTCATTGCTTTTCTTGGGATGGCCCCTAACCTATCAGAAGGGCCCCAGTAAGACTGCTTAGTTGATGAATCCCCTCTCTTAGTATAATTAAAAGTAAGAAACAGCCCCTGACTAATCAGCTCTCAACTGGATAGGAATACACACACACACACACACACACACACACACACACACACACACTGATGTTGCAATGTTAGAGGGGCCATCAAAAAAATCTCAACACCCCTCCATTTCAGTTCACAAGAAGCAACTGAACATGGAATGAGTCTAGGTTGACATGCAGTTCTGAAATGTCAGGTGGTAATGAGCTTGCTAATTATTAGCTAGTCATCCTATCTGGCTACCTGGAAAATGTCTTCCATCTCACCTTGGGAATCCCAGTGGCTCTTCTCCAAATAAAGATGGTCAGGCTGGTAATCTGAAAAATCTCTCCAAATGACCTTCTGCGTCTAGACTGATAAAGGAATTAAATGGGAAATACTAATGTCCCTCATTGAATGTGAACTTTTGTCTGTGTCAGAGCCCTCACCAGCCTTTTCCACACGGCCCCTACTTTCTCTGTTTTATTGTTGTTGTTATTAATATTATTCGGTCAAAATTTAGGCTGCCCCCTGAAAGCACTGTTACTCCCCCCCTCACCCCCGCCAAAGTCATTTATGTGCATCTTATGGCCTTGGCGATGATTAAAAGATGATTTCTATTTCCCTGTAGTCATCTGTCACTTTGCCTTGGATCATAAAAGTCTAGGGTAAGTTTCAGGGAGATTTAATCAAAAGGGGGTCGAAAAAGGACGAGGCTATGAGACCAGAGTTCCCGCCATGCCCTGGGTATGCAATCCTGACCAAGGCCCTTCAGGCCCTTCGCCCCCGCACCTCATCTGTCACAGGTTATGATTAACGAGCTGATATGCATAAACACATACAGCAGGAGCTCCACACGTGAGGGTTTCCTTCCTTCCTCACTTCTAATGAGAGGCCCTGAGTCCTGTCATTGCAGGAGTGACGGTGTCCCCGTGGGAAAGTCCAGCACCTGCAGGAGCACAGCCAGCCAGAGTAGCAAGGCCACGGGAGGACCCTGAGGGCAGATGGCAGCGGAGTGCTCCAAGGTCTCTTAGGAGGAGGATGGCTTGTGCTTTGCAGGGGAGTTTACAGCCGATGGGGTGCAGTGTCCTCTTCTGTCTCTTGGACCCCTAAAGTCCTCAAATCCTTGGAGCCATTGCAACATGAGAATGAGCAACCCAGGCCAATCACTGGCCAGCCTCACTCTGGACAAATTCCAGCAAGGGATACAGATGTGAACAGCAGCAGGTGGAAATCCAGTCCCCGGGGCCTGGGTGCGCCGGCTTGAAGAGCGGATCTGGGAGGAACACCCATGCAGAGCGAAATGCAGTTTAACGCCAAGTTTATTCTGTCTTCCAGTGTGACTTGTCAAAATGGAGAGCCCCAAACCACACCATCAAATTCATCGGCCTGCCTTGGAAGTCGTGCTGGGCATAGGTTCCTCCCATCAGATGCACGTGCGAGGTCTGGAAGGCGGAGGCAGGTGGAAGCCGAGCCTCAGCTCCGCTGCATTTCTGGGGGAAGCAGTGGCTTGGAGGGTTTTGGTGTTTCTCCATCCGCGATAGCAGACTTTCTAGTGTCTGAGTCCTGGCTTTGCGGGTGTTGAAAGCAGCCTATGGGGCTGCCATTCAGCTGGGACAGGTCACAGCAGGGGCGGTGTGGCTCTGGGGTCACCAGCTGCCTGACTGTGGCAGTGGCAGGGCGGCTTGGAGCCGAGGTTTCCTGATCGGAGAGGAGGCATCTGGTTCTGGTGACTCTGCAGGCCACTCCTGTGACCTCTCGTCTATTTCTTCACTGTTTTCCCCCAATGATTCTCTAAGCCTTTCAATGTTGGAGTCACACGGGGAGATGTGAAGCTCCAGCGCCTGTGACCAGACTGATGGGTGTCAGTTATGTCTCATTTCATTTGGTAATTTGTATCAGATATTTAGATTTTTTTCCTTATTTTTTTCTAAAAAGCAATGCTGCAATAAATATCCTTGTACATGTTCCCTATTTACTATATGGGAGAGTTTCTCTGGGTATAAAGGTACATATGTCGTCAACGTTACTAGGTAATGCCAAATAGCTATTTCCTCACCTCCTGCTCCCCCTTGTATAGTATGAGCGTTTGATTTCTCTATATCTCCACCAACTCTCAGCATTGTCATACATTTTTATTTTTGCCAATCAGCGTGAAGTGGTAGCTCTTTGTTGTTTGAACTTTATTTCCTCTAGTAATTAGTGAGATGGGACATTTTTCATGAGCGCAATAATCATTCATGTCCCCTCTTCTCTGAACTCCATGCTCACATTCTTTGTGGATCATTCTACTTAGTGGTTCTTCTTTTTCTGATTGATTTGCAAAATTTATTTATGTATTCTGGACTCAAATCCTTTGTTGCTTACGTGGGTTGTAAATATAGTCTCCCAGTCCGTGGCTTGTCTTTTAACTTTTTATGGTGCTTTTCAATTATGCAGAAGTTTTTAAATTTTTAAGGTGTTTCAGAGTTGCTGCCCCATGGTGGTACTGGACAAATCTCAGGAAGAGTCAAACTCCCAGCCCCCAGCGTCTATGGCTTCAGCCACTCTTATTCAAAGGATTGTGTATATTTTTGAGTCGGTAAAATTCTGGCTACCTTTTTCTTAATATTTAATCTAATTTGCCATTTGTTTGTACCAAGAGGATACATGAAAATATTACTATTTTCAGGCTTTGTGTCACTCCACTCAAGACTCAAATTCCAGGGGGAAACAGATGATCTGATTAGTCTCGCTTGAATCATACACTGATTCCAGGCCAGGAGCTGATGGGCCATCTGGAGGGATAGTCCCACCAGGACTGTGTGATGGAAGAAGAGGAGGTTCCCAAGTAAGAGCCCCAGTGCATCCCTCAGGTGCAGTGAGAGCAGGCACTGGGCAGGCAAAATACAAACCACGATAGCGGTGCTGCGAGCATTTGGCAGGATGAATGCTGCATAAGAATACTGACTTCTCAGTAAGAAGAGTTTTCTTTTGCAAGCAGTAAAACAACAAGATAAATTCTTTATAATGTATTTGCATATAGTACGATTCGAGCATAAAAGAAAGACCCCTCAAGTCAGTCGGGCATTGGAGAAGGACCCTGAGGAAGCAACGCTTCAGCTAAAGAGGGAAGGAGCTATTCCAGGCAGAGGAAACACCAACGCAACGAAAGGGAACGCATGACAGGCATGTGAACTGCAAGGAGGGATGGCTCCAGACAAAGCCAGGTGAGGATAAAGTGCCCTATCCCTGTTGACTAGGAGATGTCTTCAGAGAGAAATAAATGAGTGTGGGGAGGTGTTTTTAATGATGAAAACAAAATGAGAGTATTGAGACGTAGGTGTGAAAGATATTTCAGGTTTCGTGGAGACTAGCATGTGAGACGCCGTCTCACAGCTGTTCCAGGGTGTCGCTGCAGAGAAAAGCGTCAGTCCACATGGGGCACAGCTCAGCTTCTGATCTGGGACTGAATTTAAGGGTCTTCATCTTCAGACTCTAAAGTATAAAAGCATATGAGAGTCCCAGGCAGGGAGAACTTACAGCTGGGGTTTTTTAAATACAGTCTGTACTTCAAATAGCACCGTCTTGTTGTCCAGACACATCCTGATGTTTGTTTCTAGACACCTGAACGTCTAGATCTGGGCAAGCCCACAGTGTGGAGAAATAGATAGGGTATAAAACATGGTGTTGTTTGACTTGGGCTCCAAATCAGAGTCTGCCACATGCCAGCTATGTAACTTTAGACTTTTCCAAACTTGAACCTTCATACCTGTGAAACAGTTACTAAAATAGCCACAGACCCTACCCACATCCAGAGAAGCCATACTAAACAAAACCTAATCCCATACACTTATACACAGAAGTCATATATAAGAGTCTTCATATATATTATGCTTTTAAAACAATACATACAAGTCAGCTTTGTCTATTTGATTTTTCCTTGTTTTGAGCTTTATGGTGTTTTTCAACATGTAGGTTTAAAAACTGATTTTAACTAGCATTTAAAAATAATAAAAACAGAATAAAGTAGATTGTAACAGCATGGAATGAAATAGATTCACTAAAAATAGAAAATAACAAAGTAATACCATAGTTAAAACTACTATTATTTCAAGTGTGTGTGTGTGTGTGTGTGTGTGTGTGTGTGTATCAGGTCATGGGTATAAAATAATTGGCTTAAATTGAAAAAATATTTTTAATAGGATGAACTACTAGAATTTAAACTAAGATTTGGGGCTCCAAGTCCAATTCCCTTGCTCACAATAAATACTTGCCCAATACAGAGAGGGGCTGGGTGCCCTATGGGCTTTTAATGAATATTAATTGCTAGTCATGGAATGAGTGATGGAAATTACCAATTGAGGGACTAAGACATTTCCAGGAATTAATGTTCTGCTAAGAAGGAGTGATATCCTAGTAAATAGCTAAGGGCTTTTAGCGCCAGCTCCGCTCCATCTCTGGGGAATGTCTCAATCAGAAGTCACCACTATTCCCTCAAGAACTGCAAATGAAGATTCATAGGACCATAAATTTCCTCTTCCATGGGCACCAGATTTGAACAACTTAGTTAAAAGGTAGAGCTCATAAATAAATGTCCTGTTTAGTAAACCAAGAGTTAAGGGCAGAAACACTTACCATTTTATAATTCTCTTAGAACCATTGAGTTTAGAGTCCACCAACAAAGATATCCCTGAGAAAATTACCTTGGAAGGAGCCTGTTTGCTCATTTGGAACTGGACTATTGGACCGTTAAGTCTTCATTCAATTTAACATGGGCTGAGGTGGAATTTTCACCTACAAAGCCTATTAGTGAATCTTGACAAGAAGACACAGAGGTTTTGGAGCCACAACTTTAATCACTGATCCATTTAAATATGTTTTAAACAAAAGTATATTGTACTCCCACTATGTTTTGGGTACCAGCTACCTTGAGAGAATAGAGTGAACAAGACAAACATGTTGAGTCCAAGTGTATTGAGTTTATAAAGTCAATGTGGGATGTCATGAGAAACAATGGGAATGTCTCTGATCTGGTCAGAGGGTTTGTGGAAGATTGTTTTAAGGAAATGACATTCAAGTTATGACCTACTGGGAGGATGATTAGGAACTAGTTCCATAAAATCTCAGAGTGGAGGGATGTTCCTCAAATATGCTAGAGGGGTAGCATATTTGAAGGCCACAAGAAAAAGAGGGGAAAGCAGGAAATGAGGGAGTCAGAGAGACAGAGACAGAGAAATTGAGATTGAGATCATAAAAGGAGTAACAGTGTGAGGGACTTGAGCAAGAGGCTGGGGCAAGTCAGACCTTAAACGCCACATTCAAGGAACTTGGAGTTTATCCTAAGTGCAATGGAAAGTCACGTGCGATAACATAAGTCATGTTTTGACAAAGCTAGTGATTGATACAGAACAGAAAGAACAGAATAGAATAGACAGACTTAAGGGTCTCTGTGTGTGTGGTGAATAGAGCCCAGAGACTAGAGAGGACAGTAATGAACCAAGCTGACTGTGTGAGGGCACTGTGGATGTGGAAGGGGTGGAGATGACAGTCTAGGTGGACGGGCAGTGAGGGAACTTTAGGAGACTCACAATGTGATCCTGGTGAAGCACGTCACTGACTTCATCAGAAGGTCCCAGTCATTGTCCTTCCAAGGACATTCTCTTTCCCACCTTAATTCTTGCCCCCAATACTGCTACATAACAACTACTCCAGAAATCAGTAGCTTCAACAAAAATAATTACCTTTTTTTCTTTTGTTGCCTGTGCTTTTGGTGTCATACCCAAGAAGTTATTGCCAAATCCAATGTCACAAAGCTTCTCCTCTGACCTTGTCCATTAAACACACACACACACACACACACACACACACACACACACTACTAAATGGCATGGCAAAGGGAATGGATGGAGATGAGGAACAGAGACATGTTGGTGCTAAAAGTCCATCTGGATACCGCCGTTCCCTCTTTGAGCTGCTCACTGTCCCAATACCCTCTTCTTACTTAGGAAGGAACTCAGTCAACTCTGAGATGTAGTGACTAAGACTCATCAGAAAGACCTTCAGCTCCCAAAGATACTTCCATGAGCAAAAAACCTTAAACCAAGGGAAGGGACAATGTGTTTGACATTTTGGTCATCTCTAAGCATGTGGTAGAAACCTTCTCACAACTTGAAGCCACAAATCACAAAACTGACTCCAGTGGCCCACTTCCCACCATTCTGGTATTCCAGCTTTTAGCATTTTATTAATAAACTGCTTTATTAATGAAAGCTACCTGGATTCCACTACAAACAGGATATGTTAGAAAAGTAATCCATTAACCAAACAGACCCAATTAGTGAAATAAACAAAATTCTTATAACCCTGCCACCTAATGTTGATCCCTTTTTCAAGGAAGTGTGACTCCTCCCCACGTGCAATGGCAGCTAACCACTTTTCCTTCTTTCCGGCTTTTTTCAAGTCATGTACATGGGTGTAATTTGTTTCAGAAAACAGAAGATATTTTCTTGGAATCATCTCCAGGTTTTTTCAAGTCTCTTTTACGTTATGTAATACTAGAGGCCCAGTGCACAAAATTCGTGCTGGTAGGGTCCCTAGCAGCTGCTGGCTGCTAGCTGGGTACTCCCTCCCTTCCCCAGATCGCCTGCTGCCGCCCCCGCTGGCCAGGGCCTCCCTCCCTTCTCCCAACTGGCCCTGCCCCCTGGTCAAACTCCCAGACAACACCCGGTTGAGGGGACAATTTGCATACTATGCTTTTATTATATAGAATAAATAATAAAACAAGTTAGTCTTTTCTGTCTTCTAAATGTAACATCATAATGCTGAATATAATCTTTCAAGCTATACTCCCTTGCTATGGATTCTGATTATACATTTCCACCATCATCCTAAGGTACCCCTCCCCTGCATGCATGTCTATACACACACACACACACACACACACACACAGTCACAAATCATTGGGACTGGAAAAGGTGTTTGTTGTTGTTTGTTTGTATTTTGTTTTATTTTGTTTTGTCAAGAGAGTGCAAAGACTGATGAAATCAAACTGTGTGTGTGATGAACAGAGGCAAGGAATTAGAGAGGACAGTAATGAACCAAGCTGTGTGAGGGCACGGTGGATGTGGAAGGGATGGAGATAACAGGTAAGGGCAAGTTTACTGCTGACACATGGGAGATGGTGGGTGGAATGGGCATAACTGGGAATATCACGTTCCATGCTTCACCAGGATCACATTGTGAGTCCCCTGGTAAGCCCATTGTGAACCCTGGTAAGCCCATTTCAGTCCACCCATCAAAGTCCACTGTGGACATGCAGGTGTAGGCAAAAAGCTGAGTGGCCTCTTCTGTGGGCTTTATGATAAAAATCCTCAAGAGGCTTAGGGGTAATGTAGGGAGGCAAAAATATGCAAGACTGAGGTTAGAATAAAAGCTTTCTATGCCTAATTTGTTGCAGAAATTATTCAAGAATAAGTCAACTGTGAAAATATGGCCACAGAGACGCTGCCAAGGTTCGGATGAACCATGAGGATCTGTTGAGCAAATGCTAGCTACATAATCCAAAACTGCTCAGTTGAAGCTTTAACTAAGTATTGATTTTTCTCACCCTCAGTTTTACTAAGGGAATGGTGTGGGGGGCAGGCTGAGTGGACCACATGGCAGGTAACTGTGCTTAGCCAGATAAAGTGGCTGCTTCTCTCTCTCTCTCTCTCTCTCTCTCTCTCTCTCTCTCTCTCTCTCTCTCCCTTTTTTTTATCCCTCTTTGTTCTCTCCCCACACACATCCCTGAATATTCACTTCAGATCCTACACAAAATGACACAGAGACACTTATTTTGCTGGGGTTTTACTAGAGAGCTGGAAGTAGTAGTCTCTTTTTCATTCAAATTGGCCAATTTTTGGCTAGACACAGGGACACAAATAAGAGTTAAACAAAGCTTGGAAAGAAAAAATGAGGAGGGGGGAGCCTAATGTTCTTACATGGGCCATGAATTAATTGGTGTCACCAGAAGAAAACCCTGTTTGATTCCTCAGCAAATAGTCTAGCAAAGGTATATGTCACATCATCCCCAAATTTACAATTACGCTCACTCCAATGGAAATCTTTCCCCAGATTTTACTCTCTAATGGCCATGTAATAAAAGGTAATATATATTTTATGCTAAGCAATAAATAGGGACACTCAGCAGCACTGTCTTCCCGAGGAAATCTCAGGTCTTGTGGGATGCATATTTGTTCACACAATGAGCAGACACAAATCAACATGGTGGCTGAGCAGGCCCAGGGTGAGTGATGGCCTCAGCTCCTAATGAAATCAAACCATGAAAGGCATTAGAAAGATTTATTGGTGTTAAGTTAGCTGCCCGTGTTAGCCAGGGTACCCCAGGCTGTAATGAAACTGCCAGTGGTTATTTATGGAGATGTAGGGTTTGGGGTGTAAGTTACGTCCAGCAGGCTGGTCTTACAAACAGACAGACACACATGAACTTCCACAATGAAAGGAGCAGCAGACACCCAATTCCATGGGCTCCTCACCCACTGGCTGGGGTGGGTGTGCTTTCCCAAGCATTTGCACCAGGCTGAATAAGGCCAGGCTACCATTCAAACGGAAAATGGGTCAAGGTTAATGAATAGCTTGAAAATGTTGACATTAGGTAGTACAAGAGAAGGTGTCACAGTCAACTGTAGATAATTGTTGCTAAAAACAAAACAAAACACACACATATACTACAAAAACCATGTTCTAATCTAAGCCAAGGGACAGGACATATGCTTATTTTCAATGCCTATTCATCCTCTTTTGGCCAAGGCTCCTTTCAATGAGAGTCAGAAAGGGAAAACCAACATTGATTCTGGGAATAGAGTCACATGGTCAGGTTCTGTGTGTGTGATGAACAGAGGCGAGGGATTAGGAAGGACAGTAATGAACATGAGCATAGAACAGGGAACAAGGGTGAAGGAGCACAATGACGATCATATTCACTCTTCAACCAGGTCTCTTTGCTGTGTACAGTTTGGAAAAAAAGGATGGAAGCCAGTTGAAAAATAGGGCTTTTCAAGAGCCACTAGGAGCATGATTATATGAACTGTAGCATGTCCAATAGGCCAGAAATGTCATCCAATCAGGGAGTCTCTAATTTCCTGCCTGACTGGCTCCTACAGAGGGAAAAGGGAAAATGGCTTTGTGATCCAAGTGTGATTACTCTGAAACCACCTCTCTCTTTTGTGTGTGTGTGTGTGTTTGTGTGTTTGTGTGTGTGTGTGTATGTGTGTGTGTGTGTGTTTATCCTCACCTGAGGATATTTTTCCATTGAATTTTACAGAGAGTGGAAGGAAGGGGGAGAGACAGAGAGAAACATTGATGTGAGAGAGACACATGAGCCTGCAACGGAGATACGTGCCCGTGACAGGAATCAAATCTGGGACCCTTCAGTCCACGGGCCAACACTCTATCCACTGAGCCAAACTGGCTAGGGTGCCACCTCTCTCTTAATGTGTTAGCTCCAATTCTTCAAAAATATCTGTAAAATGATGTGGAAGGGCCTGGGCATCAGAGGGGATAAGTCAGTGGGTGCATCAAGAGGTGTTAGAGCCATGACTGCTTATGTCTCTAGAGAGAAGTATGAGAAGCCAGGGAGAAACAGAGGGATGGACCTTGCAAAATCCAATGCTGTGTGTTCCTTTCAGGGTTCCCTCAAATGCAGACTCTGAGGTGGAAACTGGGGGTGGGTACTTACTTGGGAAGTAATAACAGGACATAAGTCTTAATAAACTCAAGAACACTGAAATCACATCAAGCATCTTCTCTGATCACTATAGTAAGAAACTAGAAATCAATTACAAGGAAAAAAACTGAAATACTCACAAACACATGGAAGCTAAGTAGCATGTTACTAAACAATGAATGGGTCAACAATGAGATCAAGAAAGAAATCAAAAGTTACCTTGAGACAAATGAAAATGAGCACACAACAACCCCAAATCTATGGGACACAACAAAAGCAGTTCTAAGAGGGAAATCCAGGCATTACAGACCTATCTCAAGAAGCAAGAAAAATCTCAAATAAACAATCTAACCCTATACTTAAAGAACTAGAAAAAGAAAAACAAACAAAGCCCAAAGTATGTAGAAGGAAGGAAATGATAAAGATAGAGCAGAAATAAATTACATAGGGACTTTTTTTTTAATGCAAAAGATCAATAAAACCAAAAGCTGGTTCTTTGAAAAGATAAACAAAATTGACAAACCTTTACCCAGACTCATCAAGAAAAAAAAAAAAAGAAAGAGGATCCAAATAAATAATATCAGAAATAAAAGAGAAGTAACAACTGACACCACAGAAATACAAAGGATTGCAAGAAAATATTATGAACAACTATATTATATTGCCAAACAACCTGGATGAAATGGATAAATTTCTAGAAAAATATAATCTTCCAAAACTGAATCAGAAAGAATCAGAAAATCTGAATAGACCTATTACAACTAGTGAAATTAAAGCAATAATCAAAGAATGCCCAGAAAACAAGTCCTGGACCAGATGGCTTCACAAGCAAATTTCATCAAACATTCAAAAAAAGTACTAACACCCATCCTTTTCAACTATTCCAAAAAATTCAAGAAGAGGGAAGATGCCCAAGCTCATTTTATGAGGCCAACATTATCCCTAATTCCAAAACCAGATAAAGACACTACAAAGAAAAAACATTATAGGCCAATATCCCTGATGAACATAGAGATGAAAAAATCTTCAACAAAACATTAGCAAACTGGATCTAGCAATACTGGTACATTAAAAAGGTCATACACCATGATCAAGTGGATTTATTTTGGAGATGCAAAGTTGATATGA
Source organism: Myotis lucifugus (assembly GCF_000147115.1). Classification (NCBI taxonomy): domain Eukaryota; kingdom Metazoa; phylum Chordata; class Mammalia; order Chiroptera; family Vespertilionidae; genus Myotis; species Myotis lucifugus. The sequence goes on from NW_005871075.1 coordinate 2,626,478, forward strand.
TATTCACAAATCAACACTACATAAAGAAAATGAAGGATAAAAATCACATGATCATATCAGTAGATACAGAACAAGCATTTGATAAAATCCACAACCCATTTATGATGAAAACTCTCAGCAAACTGGGAACAGAGGGAAGGAACATACCTCAACATAATAAAGGCTAGCTATGACAAACCTACAGCCTACATCATACTCAATGAGCAAAAACGAAAATGTTTCCCTTAAGATCAGAAACAAGACAGGGATGTTCGCTTTCATCACTCTTATTCAACATTGTACTGGAAGTTAAAGCCACAGCAATCAGATAAGAAAATGAAATAAAAGTCATCCAATAAATCCAACTAAAGACTTTAAGATAGTGGCTGCTCTTACTGCAATATTTTCAGGGAGTCATCTTTCAATGCTGGTGACTGTCAAGTGGTCCCTGGGCACACTCACCACTTTAAACTAAAAGGCCAGCTAGGAGCATGGGAGACAGCCTTAGTAGAGAGCAAAGGCAAACCAGAGGTTTGGGGTTCTGCCAAGGGACTGAGTCTCTAGAGATTCTGATAACTTTGATCTTCATCCTCTGGAACAGGGATCTCCAAATGTCAGAACAGCGCATCTTCATTGTGGTAATTTTTTTAATTACAAATATGTAATATGTGTATTTATGTTTATTTTTATATAAAGTATACACAGTTTCTACTGTTTTATATATAGTAAGAAACAAAGACAAAAATATAAAATGAAAAGATGTGAAATAGAAAAGAAACAAAGACTGCTTTAAAATAATTGTACATTTACCTATTAATACCACCAAAGTCTTTGTTTGTATCACCAAAAATCATATGACTAATATTTCTGTGAGAGTACTCATCAGGAAAATCATGAAAGGCTTAGGGATGTACAAGAAGCCAGGTGTGCTTTCAGTGGAATGCTGGGCATTATATTCAGGGTTATCTCATTCTGTAGAGCTTTGCACCTTTGATTGTCTCGGTCTAGGGCAGGCTATTTTACAACTCCATAAATTGGAAGGAATTGATGATAATGCAAATTACTTTCATCCAAAGAAATGCAAATGAATTTTGTCCGGTAGAGATACAATAGATTTCTGCCCTATAGAAAAACAGTTTGCTGCCCTTCGGGATATGAATCAGTTTTGTAACTATTATCAAATTCATTTTAGCATTCCTGATTGCTAATGTGTCTGCTCTTCAGATTTTCCATTGAATTGAATTGAAATCATCTTATGGATTTCCCCATCAATTAATAAACTAGAAAACATCTCTGATACATGTTCAGTTTTTATATGTATGACAGTCGTGATTTATCTCTTTTGAAAATTATCTTTTAACAAATAAAAGCATGTGTCTTTTTAAAAATCTAGGTTTGCTTTGTGATATAGAATTTTAAGTGTCTGATTCTAAGTTTAGTGACTTTTGATACTTAGTTTTAATGGATGCTATGGCTGCAAAAATAAATTTCACAGAGATAAACTGGTCCAAATATGAAATTATAATGATCATTTTTCATTCTTACCTCAATTATGTAAGTAGCTTTGGCACATACAAATAAAACTATCTTCCCTAATGTGAATCAGTAATTATTGTAAACTACTAAAAATGTGTCATATTTTTGTATAACTATGTGTGTAATCAAATGGGTTTATATCCCACTGAAATTTTTTATTGAAAAGATTTTTAAGAGTTAAAATTTCTGTTTCCAGTTTTATAAATGCACATCTGAGAGGCACAATAGTTCTCACACTTAATTTATTCTTGAGAAATATTATATATACAGTGTTGAAAATATTTTCAGACCTCTAGTCTTAAATGTTTTCTCCATAGCACAAGTTTTATTTGAAAAATAGTGATTTTCTTATTTAATGTTAAACCATCATCTTTACTTGAAGGGACAGGATTGCTATTAGTTTCTTTAAAAATATATGCTCCGTAGTATAATTTTGATCACTGCTTTTCATCAAAAAAAGACCAGAAATTTTTCATATGTGTGTGTGAAGTGTGTGTGTGTGTGTGTGTGTGTGTGTGTGTGTGTGTGTGTGTTTTGCTTTGTGGGTTAAATTGTGTCTCCCAAAATTAATATGTTGAAAACCTAAATCCCAGTGCCTCAGATTGTGACTGCATTTAGAGATGGGGCCTTTAAAGGGGTAATGAGAGTGGGGTCCTAATCCAATATGATTGATATCCTTATGAGAAAATGAAGAGACACCAGGGATGTACATGCATCTGCAAGCCAAGGAGAGGGGCCTCAGGAGAAGCCAACCCTGCTGATATCTTGATCTTGGACTTTCAGCCTCCAGAAATGTGAGAAAATACTATTGTTTAAGCCACCCAGTCTCTGGTGTTTTGTTATGGAGGTCCCAGCAAACTAATTCAATATGTAATTCATCTTTAATCTTGAAAAGACTTTTTTTAATTCTTTGCTGAGAAAACCAACAAAACATCTTGTGCTATAAAGGATGCTCATCTCTCTATATAATATCCTAGAGATCACACTATTTAGTCATTCATATAATGCATAAGTCCCCTTAACAAGGGAATATAAACTATATAACATAACACAGAAACCACAATATGCTAAAGTACACTGAAAACCAGAAAATGGGTCCGTCACCACTGTCAAGACCCCTCTGTGGTACAAATCCCATTATTCTACCCCTGACATGGGTAATTGTCTGACCTGTTTTCTAGATGAGATCTCTGAACACCAATGTCAAGTCATAGATCAAAGTAAGCTCAGGCCCTAACTGGTTTGGCTCAGTGGATAGAGAGCGTCGGCCTGCGGACTGAAGGGTCCCAGGTTCGATTCTGGTCAAGGGCATATATACCTTGGTTGTGGGCACATCCCCAGTAGGGGGTGTGCAGGAGGCAGCTGATCAATGTTTCTCTCTCATTGATGTTTCTAATTCTCTATCCCTTCCCCTTCCTCTCTGTAAAAAATCAATAAAAATATATTTTAAAAAAAGTAAGCTCAGTTTCTTTTTCTTAAAGATAAAAACAAAATCAAATAAAAATGTCAACATTTTGTTCCTACACCCCCAAAGAAACTATATATATTTCAGAGAGGAAGGGAGAGGGAGAGATAAAAACATCAATGATGAGAGAGAATCATTGATTGGCTGCCTCCTGCATGCCCCCCACTGGGAATTGAGCCGCAACCCGGACATGTGCCCTTGACCAGAATAAAACCCGGGACCCTTCAGTCTGCAAGCTAATGCTCTATCCACAGAGCCAAACTGGCTATGGCAGGAATCACTTTTTGCATGCCTGGGATATCCACACTCTGCTTTGGAGATCCTCACTATAGGCCATGGGAGCCTTTAAAAAGTTTAAGTAAGGGAGACACAATTTAAAATGGTTACATGGGAGGTTCATGGAAAATGAATTATGGGTAGATGTGAATAAAGGCAGTGAAGCCAGTTAAAAGAGAGGCTAATGCATTTTTCCAAGTGCAAAAATGATGAGAACGTAAATGAAGAGTCGTTATAAGGATAAAGAGAAGGAGACATATTCCCAACATATTTGAAGGCCAGGGTGACTGGAGTGGGGCAGCAGATCAGTTGTGGGGTGGGGAGAGAACATGTGAAATGAAAATGATAAGCTTGGGATTCAGGATTTGGGGGCTTAGAGAATGGAGTAGGTGTAGAGATCATTAAAAAGAAAAGGAATGAGGTACAAGAAATATATTTTGGGGGGAAGATCACAATTTCTATTTTATTCCTGTTGAGTCTGAGGCACTTTGGAATATCTTGGTGAAATCATCCACTGTGAAGTAGGATATTTGTGTCTGGAGCTCACAAAGGAGATGCAGTTAATTTTGTATTAATTAGAGTAATGATGGGGTGCAGGCGAAAGAGAATATCACATACAACTTAAGATCTAATTAAGACAAAATGAGAGTCAACTCTCAATATTCTAGTGTCCATTTAATCTTGTCCTTAAATGGAACAGAAGCCTGACTGCTCTGCTCTCCAAGAGAGCTTCCCTCTAAGCAAGAGGGGATAACTTAGGACTACAAGGCAAGGAGACAGGCTTTGCCTCTAAGGCAGTGGTTCTCAACCTTCTGGCCCTTTAAATACAGTTCCTCATGTTGTGACCCAGCAATAAAATTATTTTCGTTGCTTCTTCATAACTGTAATGTTGCTACTGTTACGAATCATAATGTAAATATCTGATATGCAGGATAGTCTTAGGCGACCCCTGTGAAAGGGTCGTTTGACCGCCAAAGGGGTGGTGACCCACAGGTTGAGAGCCACTGCTCTAAGGGGAGGATTCAGTGCCTGAGAGTTCTGTGCTCCAACATTAAATCAACCAGGGAGGGGTAGCATGTTACATAGCTGTTTCCTTCTAGGGAACTACCCATCCCGGATCCTGGTGCACCTTACACGGGGTTAAGCTTCCCTTAGTGAGAAAGAGTTGCCTGCACATATTTGAGTCATCAGGATACTAGTGGCAGCAAACATCGAGGGAGTGGATGAATTCACAGAAGAGCATGCTAGGATTTTAAAATGGTATCATTCTGTCTCATTTCAATTGAGATCCTGAGAGAAGAGATGCCAGCTATTCTCATATTCTAAAGCAAGTGCTAGGCAAAGAAAGTTCCAAGAGATGGTTTTTAACCTCTGATCTAAGATCTTTCTTTAGGTATAACAGGGTTGGAATTAAAAAGCCTCCACAGACTGTTGAATCTCATAGGGGAGGTAGGGTGAGTGGAAAAAGATTAACCAAAGAACTTACATGCATACATGCATAACCCATGGACACAGACAATGGTGTGTGAAGGCCTGGGACAGGGGTAGGGGTGGGTAAGAAGAGGTCAATGGGGGGAAAGGGGACATCTGTAATATTTGCAACAATAAAGACATATTTTTTTAAAATAAAATAAAAAAGCCTCTGAGAGAGACTTTTCTTAGGAGAGAATTGTGGGAGTGGGTGCCATTTCTTTGTCTCCCACTAAAGAGGAACAAAGGAAGGTAAGCCTGCTCCTGCTCCAATAGTAAAAGCCTCTAAGAAACTATTCATAGAGTTCTAATTATAAAATGGGACTATCATCTTACTGATCCAAATGAGACTGTTTCATGACAAAAAGTGACCAGAGGACCACCAATTATCTGAGGGTGATCAGAAGACTCGTTCATGGGACTGGATTTCATCAAGGGCAGGGAAGAAGAAGCCCCACAGACCAGGGCAGTGGGGGAATCTCTCAGGATCTCAGTTGAAGGAGACAGAATGATAAAGTTCTCTTCTCTTGATCTCCATGGAGGTTAACTCGTTCAAGTTCATGGCTCTATGAGTTTAGAATAAGAACAGAAAAGGTCCAAGAATGGAGTCCCCGAGCTACACCATCTTAGTTAGATGTAGGCAGAGAAAAAGAAGCGTGAGAGACTGAGAAAGAACAGTGAGGAAAGTAGGAGGAAAGCCAGGAGCAGGTGGTGTCATGGAAGTGGCTGCCTTTTCCCTTTAAATGCTACCCTATTTTTCCTGTATCCTCACACATCTCCCCACCCATATACATACTTAGTGCAAACCTGGGACAGCTGGCCGGCCAACGTGAACTAAACTGACACCCAACTGTCTCAGCTTTAAAGATTGGAGGTCCTTGTTTTACAGAAACGAGGATGATGAAATCATGGATGTGTGTTTCCAACGCCAATAAAGAGCCAGAGCTGATGAAATTCACTGCCTTGGATGAATGCTTCCTGCTTTTCATCACACATTCACCCTACATCATGGGAGCAGGTGAGCACAGCTCATCGTCATTGAATAAGGGAGAACAGGTGTGTTCTCTCCATTGGACAGATGAAGGTACTGGGACTAAAACAGAAAGTGGCAGACTTGCTAACTATGACTCTGGGACAAGACACCAGGACTCCTGAATCTTGGGGGCTGTTTATATAACAGTTTGCTCTCTCCCTGAGATGCCTTTTATTTGCATTGCCCTTGAAGTTAACAGAGTGTGGTCACTCACTTTCCTTGAAGGTTCTCCATCCCCATCAGCATGTCAACTTCTAGTGACCTTACAAAATCCAGCCCTTTGTCAGCACACCTTAAGTCTTTAATAAACCCCTTAAAGCATAGGCAACCTTAGACTATTTTGGATGCCTTCAGCTCATTTAAATAAAATGGAAATAATGCTATTTCCTATTAGGTAGGAATGTTAAGAGGATTAATAAGATATGTTGCCCTGGCCAGTTTGACTCAGTGGGTAGAGTATCAGCATGTGGACTGAAGAGTTCTGGGTTTGAATCCTGTCAGGGGCACATGCCTGGGTTGCAGGCTCCATACCCAGTGGGGGGTGTGCAGGAGGCAGCCGATCAATGAATCTCTCTCATCATTGATGTTTCTATCTCTCTCTCCCTCTCCTTCCTCTCTGAAATCAATAAAAATACATTTTTTAAAAGAAGAAGATATGTTAAGTGCTCAACCCATAGGAAGCTTTCTGTGAGTGGTTATTAATTAATGGACATCTTCATAGAGAGTTCAGTGGACAGTGAGTAGGAAAAAGACATTGCCAGGCCTTCAGCTCTAATTTTGGGGATATTCTTATTAACATCACAGACATGCCTCCCTCCTGTCCTCTAAATGTCAAATCTTGCCCTACCCAAGATCAGCCGGAAGACACAATGCTTGTGCTCAGTTCCTGCCACATAAAAACAACAGGACTCAGACAACTTCTTGACCAAAACTATTTCAAATATTTCTGCCCCTTACTTAGTCTCAGTGATAAATGCCATGTAAAGAGCTGACGCTAAATGCCAATGCATAAACCAACTGGATAGCAGCAAAAACACGAGCCATTAGGCCCCTCTTTCTGATGCTCAGGGGAGTTTACCTGTTCTTCTTTTTCAACGGGCACCACAGTGGAGTACTGTGTGATGTGTTTTGTAGTCAGCATAGCAACAGCAGGGATATATACATATTTAAAGTATCCAAGCATCTCTCTGAATGCTTTTAATATCAGGTTGTACCATGCACCCCAGCAGGAGTTGGCATTTAATAGCACAGCTTGCCAGAGGTACAGTGTCCCAGAAAATTCCACCTGTTTCAGTGTTGACCAGATGCAAGGCACCATGCATAGCATTTTCATGAACACCCACTCCATGACCTCCAGAGCACCCATGACACGCCGGTAATATAGTCCCATCTTAGACCCTGGGGACACTGAGACCAAGAGGTTAAGGAGCCTATAATGACCATGTGGATAGTCAACAGCAAGGGAGACCCTACGTCTTCTGGTCCCAACTTGCACAACTTGATGCTACAATGTGGTGGCCTTGGTCTTCTCTACAACTGTGTGTCTCCCTGGTTCGGACATGAGGATCCTGGAGACTCTGAAACAGTATGCTCAGGCTCCATGGGAACTCAGCTACCATCCAGTGTCATGACTTCCATTGATTTTAAAAATTATTATCTGCAAAAGAAATTGCATTGAGAACCCCATTATGTAAAACTAGACTCAAGTGGGACTCATCTGCCTCAATTGTAAATGTTGAGGAAAATAGTGCTGTAGCCTTAAGTGGCCCCACCTTGGGGCACAATTTGAAAAGCACTAGTTTGGACCAATCCCCACATCTTATAATTGAGGAAACTGAGTCCTAGAGAGAAGAAGGGACTCCCCAAAGACAACTTTTTGAAAGTCTTCAGAGCACTTTTACCTTCATTCTCTCATGTCATTCTATTTGCCGTGGGTTGTGATCACATCATATTATGAGAAACGGGCTGTGACTTCCCCAGCTTTACTCAGACAGTAAAGAACCGGAGCTAGGATTCTAACCCAGGTCTTCAGACTCCAGCTCCTCCTTGCCTTCTCACCATTCCACAGCGGCATCCCAGGCCTCTCACGAGGAAGTGAAAGCTGTGCTTCATTAAAACCAAAGTTCCCAACGATCCAAAACCCTTCTGCATGTTCTGAAGCGCCCGGACTCCAGTGCCTATCAGCTCTCAGTATTTATTGAACAGGCCCCCGGTACCGCTTCACAGTCTGGATCAGTCTCAGAGTTCATCCTAAGCTCCGCAAGCACCCGCTGTGTTGTCACTCCTCCTGTGCCATGCTGGGTGAAATCATTAGAGGGAAAGTGGATAATTTGTACCTGCTGTTGTTCAGCAAGCTTATCCTTCCCATGCAGCCCAGAGGGGAGAGGCCTGGTGGGAAGGGGGCAGGCGAGAAAAGGGAGACATGAGTTGCCAGTTAACCAGGGAGTTAGCAGCACAGCAAGAGGACAGAGTGAGAGCAAACGAAGAAGTGGGGAGTAAGAAAGGATGACTCCTCGGTGTCTCCTAGCCTGCACTCTGCAGATGGGGTCCCTGGGGGAGTCACCAGGTGCTGCCTCTGAACACCTGGCTCCTGTCGTCTTTGCTGCTGTGCAAGATGGAGGCCCCAGGGGTTCTCCCAGAAGTATAATCCAGATGCACTGTCACAAAAGAGCCAATGTCTGGACTCCAGAGACATAGAAGAGACTGTGGCAATAATCAGGAGAAAGGGGCCATGAAAGAACAACCATTTAAGGATATACCTTTTAAAGAAAGTCTTTCTTTCCCGTTCCTAAGACCAGAGAATGCTAAGGGCAGGGCAGAAGAATGAGCATATGGAAGAGCAATATGTGAACCTCATCAGCCCTCCTGTTCATGACAATGGGCCACAGCTCCCCTATGCTTGGGGGCTGGAGTCAAATAAGAGACAAGAATTTGAGAATGCAGAGGACTAAATTTAGTCCTTGAGAGCGACCAAGAAGTTATAAAATCTGGCTAGAATGTCATTAAGTAGGTGACTGTATAATTTATTTCAAATTCCAGGGCACTAATGAGAGTCAAAGGGGGCACTATTTATAATTGCTTGAGGACAAAGGTGCCCCAGGCAAACTAGGACATATGTCACTGTGCCCGTAGAAAAGGGGCTTCCACAGAGCACAACAGTTAACAGATTGTGAAAAAATAAAAGTGCTTCAGGTTTACATTTGAAATTAAATTATAAAGCCAGTTAATATCCACTTTAACTTTTTTAGTGTTGAAGTCACTTTGAGAGATCCCTGTGATAACTGAAAAATAACATGTAAACATAATCATTCAGGATGTAAGTACTAAGAAAAAGGAAAGCCCTGGGCACTAGAGGAGCTCGGGTGGGGTCCAGAAAGAATTTCCAAAGGAAGACACATGGTGCTGCACCTTTAAATTCAAATAGAAAATACACAAATTCACAAGAAGGATAGAATGGAGAGGGGAAGGCCAAGGAAAAAGCATGTGAAAAATCCATAAATGCAAGGAGAACACTAAAGAGATAAAAGTGATTAGATCTAAAGCCTAAGGCGGACGAACTGCATTTGTAGGCCAACTCTAGCCCTGTCTGTTTTTGTCAATAAAGTTTTATTGGCACACCACCACAGCTATTATTTTACATATTGCTTTATGGCTGCTTTCACCCTTCTGTAGCAGAGCTGAGCAGTTGCAACTGAAACGGTCTAGCCTAAAATATTAGCAGCTAACTGGCCCTTTATAGGAAGCATTTGCTGACTCTCTTATCTAAAGCTTTAAATAGTGAACCTGTTGCCCCCTCCCGTTCACTGCCAGGTCTAAGGAGGCATACGAAAAGGTGATGGTGTTTCTTTATTACTACTCCTTTATTACTGTATCATTTCAATAGTTTATTAAAACTACTAACACAGGCCTTTGATTTCACATGTCTATTTGGTTTCCTACCTTGGCTGGATGTGGACATAACAGAAGATTCGTTTGTGAATGACAGAGGCAGGTTTAAAGAGATTGCCTCTAACATGCTAAGCCCTCAGCCCCGTTTTCTAAGTTAGATCCTCGCAGAAACAAGCCCTAAGAAGAGAACAGAGGGCATGGGGTTACCTTGGAGGTGCAGAGAGCCTGGCAGGGGATGGGAGGGCGATACTGGAGGAGAGAGCAGACAGTAAAGGCCGTGTCATTTGTTCAGCAACCACAGAGGACAACCAGAGTGACCGCTCCAGGAATATGTAGGAATTGTGTGCAACACCTGCCTCAGAAACATCCTGGCCAAGGGAGGAGGATGCTGGGCTACTTCTACTGAATCCCCAGCTGTCATTGGTCCTTAGAAAACCCATCCCCAGATACCCGTTTCCTAATCATGGGCTGGACAAAGTGGCTCCAACAGCTTGACGATGATTCAGATGAGTAATATCTTAATTTTATTTAAATAATGCCATCTCAATTACATGTAGATGTACTCTCTCAAAATAAATGCATGTGCAAAATATTAACTGTATATATTTTACAAAAAATATATATGCACATAATTTAATTTTCAAAATACCTTTGTGAGATATGTGTATGTATGCATATACATGCACCTGTATATTTATCATTCCCACTTTATAGATATAAAAAAATGAAGTGCTGAGAAATAGCATGTGTGTGGAGGGGGGGAGACAGGGACTTCAGCATGAGGCAGATTGAGATTTAAGCCCTCACTTTGACTGAGACTAGCAGAGTGAACTGGAGAAGTTACTTAAGCTATCTGAGCCCTTAAGTTGGGTTTTTAGGACTAACAGTGTATTAAAGGAGACCAAATAAAGTAATGTGCCCATTTCATAGGGTTTTTAGGAGGACTTAAATGAGGTAATGTTGTCATAACAATAGATAGCATTTTAGGGAAACTACCACATACCAGGCACTGTGCTAAACGCTGTATGTGCTTGGCTTCATTTCATTGTCTCAATCTTTTGTGATATGTTACATATTCCAGCGCTGCGAGGACTGAGAACATTGAGCAATTGTGTGAAACTGCAGGGCACTGTCAGCACACGGTGGGAAGGCGACAAGAGGGGCTGGAAATAATCTAAGAGCCTGAGGGAGAAGCGCTGCCCGGGAAGAGCAGGAAGCGCAGAAGGTAGGACTATGATACGGTTTCCACCCCCTGCTGCAGAAGCTGCCCGCATAGGGCAAGGGCCCGGTCAACGGCTTGACAGATTGCACCTCTTAAGCTATGTTTCTGTTTGTTTCTACTGCTGCAATAAATCAGGCTGCGTAACAGTAAAATATTTATTTACTCACAGGGCAAGCGTAACACCACGTACTAAATAGGCACATATAATGGCAAAGAGAAAACCAGCTGGCAATGGGAACAAGCGGTGTCAGACCTCGCGCATGGGGCCATGCCAGTAAGCAGCAGCCCACGACTTTCCCAGGACCCTGAAATACATGGCTTTTCGGCCGGGTTACTGCTCAGAAATGATCGGAAAAGCTAGCAGAAAAGGAAAAGCCATGCTGGCTGCGTTCCTGGTCCTGGAACCCACAGAACTCAATGTTGGCATTCGCAGTCCCTCCACCTGAACCAGGTTTTCTCCCAGAGCCACATGGCCCACTCCCTTACTTCACTCGGTCCCGTGGTCACACGTGGGGCCCGAGACCCTTCCACCACCTTCGCTGAATTAGCTACCTCCCCACCTGCACTCCCTCTCTCCCCATTCCTGCTGTTTGTTCCTCACGGCATCTATTGACAGCTGCTACTTCAAATGTCACCTCATGACTTTATTGCTATATAGTCATGCAACACTAAGGACAGAAATACATTCTCAGCAATGTGTCATCACGTGATTTCGTCATTGTGCAAACATCACAGAGTGCACTTACTCAAACCAAAAGGTAGACCCTCCTACACTCCTAAGCTATATGGTGTCGCCTATCACTCCTATGCTACAAGCCTATATAACATGTCACTGTACAAAACAACATGAGATTAAATAAAGCACAAGAAAAAATGATGCATTCAAGAGACGTGGTTAAATACAAGATGTAATGAGGCTGCTGCCAGTGTAGCCTGGCATATTGTTTTACAGCCAGAATGTGTTTTTTATAAGTAGAAAGAATACACCCTAAAATAATGATAAAAGTATAATAAATACATAAGCCAGTAACATAGTTTATTATCATTATCAAGTATCATGTACTGTACAGAATTGTATGTGCTATACTCTTATCTGACTGGCAGCTCAGTTTGTTGACAGCAGCATCACCACAACATGTGAGTAATGCATTGCACTAGACATTATGACAACTACAATGTCACCAGGTGACAGGAAATTTTCAGCTCCACTAGTATCCTATGGGACTACCATCATATATGCCATCCATCATTGACCATAATGTTGTTAAAGAGCACATGACTATAATTGTATCTATCTGTTCAGTTACTTATTTTTTATTTATTCATGTATTTATATTTTATGTTCCTGTGCATTATCTGTCTCTCCACACTAGAATGTAAACTGCACAAGAACAGGAACTTTCTGTTTATTGAAGCACCTCAAACATCTACAATAGAGCAGAGAATAAATATTTTTCTAAATAACAATTTATCCTTATGCCTGTTTGTAGGTTTGCTTTATTTGTTGATTTGCTTTTAAATAAGAGTTATAAACAAGCTTGAGTGGTACTGTCTGTCCCTTCTCTTGGGTCCCTGGGGTTGGATTGTCTAAATATTACACTGAATGAAGAAAAGAAGCCAAAATACATATTAACTGTGTCTATTTTTTATCTGAGGTTTTACACAATAATTTTAAACTGATTTTCTTATCATGATCTCACACTACACTAGGAAGACTGTGTTGGTATTGTTGTTCCCTTTTGAAAGATAGGGAAGCTCTAGTTTAGAGAAGTTAAAGGGCTTGCCCAAAGTCACACAGCAAGTTAGCCATTGGAGAAACAGGTGGCTGATGTTACAATACAGAAATCTGGATTCCAATCTACTGAGTTTTTCTTTAGGCACAAGACAGGAAAATGATTGCACCACCTGCCACAGCGCCTCCATGACCACGAAAGGCATTAATCATCCACTAGAACCAAAGCTATACCTTCCTCTGGACCAGGGCATTGCTCTTCTTCAACACAGCATTCCCGCCAGCCTCCATCAAGCCATGATGTTGGAGATAAGCATGCCTACTTGCTACCTATCCTATTGACTTTTTTTTTCTTTTTTATTGACTTTATTGAGGTGACAATTATTAATAAAATCATGTAGGCTTCAAGTATACAATTCTATAATACATCACCTGTATATTGTATTATGTGTTCACCACCCCAAGTCAAGTCTCCTTCCATCACCATTTTGCCCCCACCCCCATACCCTCTTCTACCTCACCCCACCTCCCTTTCTCTCTGGTAATCACCATACTGTTGTCTGTGTCCATGCGTTTTTTTTCTTTCTTTTTTTTCTTTTGCCCTTTCCCAATCCCGTTTACATGATAAAGATGATGTATGGCTTAGGATCTAGGAGGGTCTTTTAGGGATTACAACTAGAAAGCTTTACTAGCTGCTCAGCACCATTTCACAATACGGCAAGTATATTACTGTTATTTTGATACACTGCACTGGAATGAACTTTTATATACACGCACGCACACACACATTCACATTCACACAGAATCATAAAATAGTATTACAAATTATGTGTGAGAACAGGAGTAGAGGCTTTAAAATATTTATTTTGTTGCCATCACAGGTATATCTCAGATTAATGCTGTATAGAAACTAGAAAAAATGAATGTAATCCTTTGGTACTAGATGTTTACATTTCAGATGGTTCTAAATCTTACACGCCTACAGTATCAGACCGAGCAAACTGGTCTTGCTAAGGCATTTATTTATTTGTTTTGCACAGGCGAAGACTGAAGAGCCGTCTTCTGGTTAAGGAGTATTCCCAAAGAATCTGGTTTATACCCATCACTAATTGTGATGCATAATTATTTTGCAAATAGGCAGTAAGTGTAAAATTTCATTATACCTGATTTCTCAGTAGCCACCTGGGGTTCTAATTAAAATTCACTCTTGATATATGTAATAGCATCAGATAATGTTATCCTTACCTCATTATGTAATAATTACATCTGTGGCTTTTGGTTTTGTTTTTAATTAGTATCCACAGTCCTCTACAAATGACATGGGGCAACCAACAGAATTCATTTTCTTATGGTAGGAGAAAAAGCTTAAAGGACAAAGAAAGCATCCGCCGGTAATTTGGACACCATAAATACATAAATGAAAGGTCAGTGATTTGAACTAGATTGGATTGTATTTCATCCTTCCTTTTCTCTTACTCACCAGTCCCTATGACAAGGCTGTGGAGGGGCCCTGGTGGATATCTTGTAAAGGGAGAAGCCTGTGGTAAGTGGTGGCTCTCTCCATTTATGCAATTCCATGATGGCTTCATGGTGATTTATATAGCTTCATTCATTCTTCCTCAGAGCTTTGCACCATACTTGCTGTAGAACTCTGGGAAACCGGAAGGGGTGGTGCTTGGTGATGGGTAGTATCAGCAGAGGAACCAGAGGAATCAGCAGTGTGGCTTCACCCAGGACCTGGTGACAGGTTTAAGGGCAGAAGGCAGAAGGAACAAGGGAGATGGAAGGTTGCCATGATGTCTAATCTCATCTCACCCCTTGAACCGGGTTTGTGCAAGACAAAGGCTTAGAGTCGCTTTACTTTGGGTTTAAATAAAATGCAAAGTCATTTTGGAATTAAAAATCTGGGGAGGCCAGAGGACATCTTGGCTACAGTAATTTTATATTTAAAATAAAAATTTAGCAGGCATATGTTGAAAACTTGAGGCTCTGTCCCAAAGGATTGCTCTTGAGAGAACATAAAAATGCTTTAGTTATAAATAACTATCTTATTTCCTAACTAATTTGTTAATTCAGTTTTACCTCCTATGCTTGAGACCTGTCATGACCCTGTTTAAGAACCTTTAATGGTTCTCCACTACCCATGAGATTGGTTCTAAATGGCTTCTAGTCAAACCCCAAACCCTATGTTCTGCGTTAGCTTCTAATATTTCCCTTAAACAATATTTCAACCCAGTCTTTCTGGTCCTAAAATCATGCCTTACACAGTTCTACTTCTGTTTCTCTCTCTCTCTCTCTCTCTCTCTCTCTCTCTCTCTCTCTCTCTCTCCTCTCTCTCCATAAAATAAAGCCTAAACAAGGTTTTCCTGCTCTCTCATTGACCCTACATATTCCTGTGTTCCCACCTCAAGCCCCATGTGTTACTACAGAGTACACAATGGACTCTGTCACTTAACATAAGAATGATCTACTTAAGAGCAATGGGAAGCTGAGTGCTACACTAGCCATAAAATCACTGCTCTAGCCCTAACAGGTTCAGCTCAGTGGATAGAGCATCGGCCTGCGGTCTAAAGGGTCCCAGGTTCCATTCTGGTCAAGGGCATGTACCTTGGTTGTGGGCACATCCCCAGTAGGAGGTGTGCAGGAGGCAGCTGATCGATGTTTCTCTCTCATTGATGTTTCTAACTATCCCTCTCCCTTCCTCTCTGTAAAAAATAAATAAAATATATTTTTTAAAAATCACTGCTGTACTCTCCAGGTCCATAGTAGGCAGCCTGCCTTCAGCCTAAGAAACATACAGGCCCAGATGCTGCAATCTAACCCACCAAGATGCTCCAGTTGGGCCATCCAAGAGGTTAACTTGGCAAACTTTTCTGAGCACTGGCCCAGTGAGACACCTTGCTGGGCTCTTCATATGGATTACCTCACAGTGACCCTCACAGCACCCTGTGAGGTTTTGGGGTGTATCCTCTAAAACAGACATAACGCAGGCTCAGTGAGTTTGAATGACTTGTCTGAGGTTGCATAGCTAATATGTCATCAGAAAGAACCTGGCACAATTAACACCCAGAAATCTATGGCTTTTTTATACACCAACAATGAACTCACAGAAAGAGAAACTAAAAACACAATCCCATTTACCATTGCACCAAAAAATTTAAGACACCTAGGAGTAAACTTAACTAAGGGGGTAAAAGACCTGTACTCGGAAAATTACAGACGTTGAAGAAAGAGATAGAGGAAGACATAAACAAATGGAAGAATATACCATACTCATGGATTGGTAGAATCAACCTCATTAAAATGTCTATATTACCCAAAGCAATCTATAGATTCAATGCACTCCCCACTAAAATACCAATGGCATACTTCACAGATCTAGAACAAACTCTCCGAAAATTCATCTGGAATAAAAGAAGACCCTGAATAGCTGCAGCAATCCTGAGAAAGAAGAGCAAAGTTGGAGGGATCACAATACCAGATACCAAGCTATATTATAAAGCCACTGTTCTCAAAACTGCCTGGTACTGGCACAAGAACAGCCATATAAATCAATGGAACAGAACAGAGAATCCAGAAATCGACCCAAGCCGATTATGCTCAATTAATATTTGACAAAGGAGGCAAGAGCATACGATGGAGTCAAGATAGTCTCTTCAATAAATGGTGCTGGGAAAATTGGACATATACATGCAAAAAAAATGAAACTAGACCACCAACTTACACCATACACAAAAATAAACTCAAAATGGATAAAGGATTTAAACATAAGATGGGAAACCATAAAAATCTTAGAAGAATCCATAGGCAGCAAAATATCAAACATATGTCCTAGCAATATTTTTACTGATACAGCTCCTAGGACAATGGAAACTAAGGAGAAAATAAACAAATGGGACTACATCAAAATAAAAATCTTCTGCACAGCAAAAGAAACCATCAACAAAATAGTAAGTCCACTGCATGGGAGAACATATTTGCCAATGTCATCTCCAATAAGGGTTTAATCTCCAAAATTTATAGGGAACTCATACAACTTAACAAAAGGAAGATAAACAACCCAATCAAAAAATGGGCAAAGGACCTAAATAGGCCCCTTACAAAAGAGGACATACAGAAGGCCAAGAGACATATGAAAACATGCTTAAAGTCACTAATCATCCAAGAGATGCAAATCAAAATGACAACGAGGTACCATCTCACACCTGTCAGAATGGCTGTCATCAACAAATCAACTTACAAGTGCTGGTGAGGATGTGGAGAAAAAGAAACCTTCATGCACTGCTGGTGGGAATGCAGACTGGAGCAGCAACTGTGGATAACAGTATGGAGTTTCCTCAAAAAACCAAAAATGGAACTCCCATTGACCCAGTGATCCCACTTCTAAGAATATATCCCAAGAAATCAGAAACACCAATCAGAAAGGAAATATGCACCCCTATGTTCATAGCAGCACAATTTACAATAGCTAACATTTGGAAACAGCCTAAGTGCCCATCAGCAGATGAGTGGATTAAAAAAATGTGGTACTTTTACACAATGGAATACTATGCTGCTGTAAAAAAAGAAGGAACTCTTACCATTTGCAACAACATGGAGGGACCCGGAGAGCATTATAGAAGCGAAATAAGCCAGTCAGAGAAAGATAAATATCACATGATCTCACTCATATGTGGACTATAATGAGCATAAACTAATGAACTAAAATAGATCCAGAGACACAGAATCATCGAACAGACCATACAACCTCAGGAGGAAGTTGGGGAGGTGGGGGGAGAGAGAGTGAGAGATCAACCAAAGGACTTGTATGCATGTATATAAGCATAACCCGTGGACACAGTCAGTAGCAGGAGCGTGAGGGCATGTGCTGCGGGGGTGGGAATGAGCGGGGAGAGGTCAATGGGGGGGAAAGGATTCCTATGTAATACTTTAAACAAAAAAATAAAGAAAGAACCTGGCAGGGCAAGTATATTGCTTCTCAACCCTCATCATTGTAGACCAGTCCAACAAGGGGACAGCACTGAGAAAGTCTCCCAGAAGCGAGCATGGCTCCACCCCCACAGTGACGAGCCAGAACTCACAGATCCAGAGAAACAAGGAAGCTCATTTATTATCAGGGCAGGTTGGACTGGGTGGCTCTCTGTCACAATTCCTGGAAGAATGTTGACCAATAGTTGATTCCATTCAGAGTGCCACTGTCTTCCCTACATCCTGTCTTCCCAAAACTGTGAAGGCCACAGAGATGACCTCAAGCAAGATGACCTTGAGGTCTCAAACATCAGTCAAGCTGAGTGGTCACCATCTCCCCCACGTTCACAGAGAGCTCTCTGTCACAAGCATCAGAGTAACATTAACTCATGTAATCCTCACAAGCACATTGTGAGATAGGAGAGAGTTATTTTCAATGTCCCCAAGGTACAGGTGAGAAAACAGAGGATCTGAATGACTGGAAGCATCCATCATCTTCTGAGTAAAAAAAATAAAGAATTGGACAATGTTCTATTTATTATCAGACTAGTAATTATAGGATGTTTATTTTATCATAATTTATTGAACTGCATATTCTGTTCCACATACATTACACTGCTAATAAAATGGTAAGCATGACTATAGAGGACACGATTTAATTCCAAGGCCCAAGAATATGTATCACACATCAGTATTTGTCATTCTTTGTCATAGCTGTGTACTATTCCATTTTATAGATGGACAGTTGTTTATTTAACATTCTCTCCCTAATTTAATTTCTTCCTAGACTAGAGTATGGCATTACATGTTGCAAAAATAATCTATGTACATATATCTTTGCTCGTATGTGCATGTGCATCAGTAAGATAAAATATTTAAAATGTATTTAAAATATTAGTCCTCAACCAAGAATTTTTTATGAAAGCTTTGATAGTTATTGCCAATTTTCCCTCTAAAAATTTGTACCAATCCTTGATGAGATCACATTTCTTCACATCTGGCCAATAGGATGATCATCAAACTGACATCTGTCAATCCAACCTGGACAAACTTCTTATTGGTGTTCTAATGTTTATTTCTTTCATTATAAGTGATGCCAGGCATTTTTTCATATGCTAATAAGCCCATTTTACTTCTTTTTCATCAACCTACCTATTAATGTTTTTGCCTATTCATGTTTCTATTAACCAAATAGTCTTTTATTGATTTCTAGTAGCTCTTTATCTATTGAGAAAGTCCGTCCTTCATTTATCATTCTTTATGCTTTTTTGCCTAACAAGAAATGCTCCATTTTCATTGGCCAAATTTGTCTGTCTTTTCTCTCATACCTTTTGGGTTTTATGTCTTGTTTAGAAGGGCCTTCTCCATTCCGATTTACTTAAAAAAATATTTTCTCTAATGCAGCATTCTTGAGGGGATTTATCTAATAAGATTTTGCTGTCTCTGGGCAACAGAGTGTTGACAGTAATATCCAGGTAGAGCCCAAGCATGTTGAGTTTAATACCAAAAGGATTCCTTAATGTGAAACTCTACAAACATGATCCAAAGAAATGCTTGAACAAGATGAAAGCCATTGTGTAGTGTGGCAAATAGACAGATTTTACTGGACAGTTAACTAAAGTTTATATTGTACAACAGACTGTAGATACTATTTGATGGGCTTTTGCTACTCACCCACAATTCTCATCATGAAGGGAGTGATAAATATATTTAGCCAGATATAATCTAACCTCTAGCATTCATAATACCAGTCACTGTTGTTGGGTCCTCGGCACAAACTACTTCCTCACTTGTTACTGCTTAAATTACCTAGAGAAGAAGAAAGAGGGGATCCCAAAGGTGGAGTAATTTGCCCACCAGGGCACCAGCCAGATAGAGGTACAGAAAGGATTAAAATCTGGGTCAAACTGCAAAGACGAAGCTCTTAAGTGTCAGACAATATACCCATGTGAGATATTCAAAGGTACGATAGGACTGCAATGGTGAGGCTAAAAAAAACGTTGCCTGAAGAAGTCCGCACAAATCAGACTCTTGGAAGGGGTCTCAGTGGTGCCAGGTGCCCCGAGTTTTAGCACAATAGCCCTTCAGAGAGAGTATCCTACACCCACTACCCGCAACAATCAGTGCACCAGGGGGTTCCCTCTCCCCTGCCGGCTTGTTCTCTGAGGGTTGCAGATGGCAGTGTGGCTGGCTGACTTTTTGTCTAGACAGAACCTACTCCCCACAGCTCATGTAATTTCTTAGATGCCGCCGGGCCACCTCCACCTGCTCAGTTCCCCCCGCCTCGCTATTCTGTATTCTCCACACTGCTCCCATCCTGCGGAACAAACACATCAAAGCCATATGGAGTCATTCTTTCTGGGCGCCCGTGTCCTTTCTCTCTTCTCCTTTTCCTGGCACATTAATATTAATAGCTTGTTTCTTCGCAGTTGCTTTCTTCTGCAACCTCAAGGGACCGGAACCTTTTCTTGGTCTTTGTGCCAGACGGAGGCGGTGTTTGAAGGCGTGGGGAGGCACGCTGGAAGCACTGGCGCAGTGATGTCTGATGTCATCCAGGCCACAGTACAAGCTTGTGATGCCACTCCCTGCAGCCCGGTCCAGCCAATGTCCTTTGTGATATGTCCTTTTGGAGGAGGAGGAGGAGGAGGAGGAGGGGGAGGAGGAGGAGGAGAGATATGCAAATAAAATCTTTCCTAATTAACACTGGTTTGGAGACAGGCTCTGCACTAATTTTGCATGCCTCATCGCATTTTATTACCACAATTAAACCAAGTTAATATCAGTATCCCCATTTTATAGGTATAGACACCCAGGCTCAGAGAGAGTCAACCACTTGCCTAATGTCACACAGCTTCTAAGTTTGAAAATGGAAATTCAAATCTCTTTCTCACTAGCTCCAAAGCCCGTATTTTAAAACTTTGACATCAACTATTGCCTGGTCTGGAGCCTCTATTCAGCCTGGATTCCCAGAAAGCAGAGACAGGAAGAAAGCCTTCTTTTGTGCTCCCTGGGTCCTGGCGTCAGAGCCTGAGACCTGGCACGGCAGGCCCGGCCTCTGTGGGTCTGTGTTCTCCTCGCTCACGCCCACTCCTGCCAGGCTTGGCACCGTCTCTGAGGCTCCGGAAGCTCTGGCATGGGAGGGCTGTGAAGCCAGAGGCCTGCGGCCAGACCTGTGCTTGCCAGGCCTCAGAGAAAGCCGAGTCCTGCACTGTGCGCACCCATAATGGGCCAGAGAGCAGCTGCAAGTCAGGAATAACAAGGGGGCATGTGCCAGGGGGACTGGGTGAGTCCCAGTGTCAGCGAGCGGTCACACGAGTGGGGAGTGGTGACAGCTTCAAGTTCATGGAGATAACACGAGGTGGGGTGGCAAGGACACCACCCTTGCTGGTTTCATGGGTTTCTTTTTTAAGTTGTAATGCATTCTCTGGATATGAAAGTCTAACATGACCAAAATACCTAGAAGCGTTCTCATGGTTTGCAAGGCCTGTGATACAGCTTTGGCGGGCTTTTCCAGCCTGAGCAGGAATACCTCCTTCTGGCTTTCTCTGCTCTGCACTCTGATTCTCCCCGAGGGAGGGCTTTCCGGCCTCAGGGCTGCTCCCTCTGCCATTGACCTAGCTCATCCCCACATACCTCCCCAGCTTCGTTGTCCTGCCATGTTGGATTAGGTGAGTTCCCCGACCAGGTACCAATTATACAAGGCACCGGGATAGTGAGCTACGCAGTTTCCTTTAAAGGGCCAGATAGGCCCGGCCAGTGTGGCTCCGTGGTAGAGGGTCGACCCATGAACCAAGAGGTCACTGGTTTGATTCTAGGTCAGGGCACATGCTCATGCTTGGATTGTGGGGCAGCCGATTGATGATGTTTCTCTCTCATCAATGTTTCTATCTCTCTATTCCTTTCCCTTCCTCTCTCTCTAAAAAAATAAAAATAAATAATTCATTAATTAAAAATTGAAGGTCCAGATAGTAAATATTTTCAGCTCCGTGGTCTATCCGTTTTCCCAGCACATCTACTCAACCCTGCTGTTGCAGTGTGAACACAGTCACAGGAGATACATAAGCCAATGGGTGTGGCTGTGCTGCAATACCACCTGACTTACAAACCACGTGGCAGGCCCATGTGGCCTGTGGCCACAGCCTGCTGACCTTCGCTCTAGAACATCATTGAAACTCGGAACTGGACGCAGCTGACTCAGGTTTCCACAGTAAACTAAGAAAACTGACAACATGTAAATTGGTTTGGATTTCAGAAAAGTAGATCACACCCTTGAGTGTAAATTGAAGCAAATATTTCTTGCTGGGCCGAGCCTACTTGTGATGCAGTTTTTAAAGCAATGCATGTTATCAGCAGTAGCTGGGACTCCAAATCCTGATAATCCATGGGGTGAAATGGGAGCGAATGATTTATTTTAATATCTATATTTTGGATCTTTTAACATGCTTCCCAAGATGGTGCCTGGCTTGGTAAATTGCAAAAGAAAACGTAAGTGAGAACAAGGAATGTAGAAAGCATGTTGCCAGCAATGTTCAGAATATTGATTCTGCTTCAGTCGGCGGAAGTGAATTAATGGGTGGAACTATTTGGGGATTTCATTTTGATGAATTCTAAATAAGCTTCTCATAAGCCTGTTACATGCAGACCCTGGGCTCCGTGGCTGTGTCCTCGGTCTGTGCCGCCACCTTTCCCAGCCCAGCCAAATTATAGGCTCTACTGCCATTGGTGTGCGGTATTTTGGATAAAAAGACTTCCCACGAGCTTCCAGTGTCTGGTGGAGGCCAGAAAGATCCAGCTAGAAGAAGTGTATTTATTTATACAGCAACCATTTATGGGACATGTACTGTGGGTCAGGGGAAAACTTATGGGTGAAACACAAACCCTACCTTCAAGGAGCATCCTGATCAGGTGAGTTAGTAGGAAATACTTACACATGGAATACAGTTCAAAGGAATCAAAATAACCTGCAGCACCCACATCCGAGCACCACGGCCACCTGCACAGTGTGGCCCTCAGCCACAGGCCCTTGTGATCAGCTTGCTGCCAGAGCATCAGGCTGTTGTAATATGAGCTGAGGTCAGGTTGGGGCATCAGAAGACATGAAAGGTACAGAGTCGCAGTCCTGCTGGAGAACATGGGTGACCAGAGCAAAAAAGGAAGTGTTCTGACTTTGCATGAGTTTAGGGTTCCCATGACTCTTCCATAAATGTCCTTTACAGCAGCTGGTTAGTTGAGAGTTATGGATGGGGCGGCATTGCCAGTAACACAATGCATTTCTTTAATTCTTGCCTCCTCTCTCCTGCCCTCACTTTAGGATGATCTCCAATCACTCCCCCAAATCTTATTCAGTTATTGGAATGTCATATGGAGGCATATGGCCATACAGATTCAATGAGCACAGCAACAAATAGAAGGGGAAAACCTTAGGTTATGTGGGATGGTTGGGAGTATTATTCTATAGTATAGAATCTAGCTAAGGCATAGGAAAACAATTGTTCCCCTAGGACAGTGGTCAGCAAACTCATTAGTCAACAGAGCCAAATATCAACAGTACGACAATTGAAATTTCTTTTGAGAGCCAGATTTTTTAAACTTAAACTATATAGGTAGGTACATTGTTATTAACTTAATTAGGGTACTCCCAAGGCTTAGGAAGAGCCACACTCAAGGGGCCAAAGAGCCGCATGTGGCTTGCGAGCCGCAGTTTGCCGACCACGGCCCTAGGACCCAGACTGAGTCACCGGCCTGAACAAAGATGAAAGGCAGGCAGCTGGAAGGTCTCTACTCCTCTGACCCAGTGGATCTGTCACTCTAGCCAGGATGCTGGACCCCTTCTCCCCAACAAAGCACATCCATACATCCACGCTTGCCCACATCGATGTGTAGTCTCATGCTTATGCACATCCTTCAAAGAGCTTGTTTGCTCTTTCATTAGTGAAATGGAGTGAATCATTTTTATTTTTTAATTTTTATTTTTAAATACTTTTATTGATTTCAGAGAGAAAGGAGAGGGAGAGAGATAGAAACATCAATGATGAGAGAGAATCATTGACCGGCTGCTTCCTGCACACCCCACACTGTGGATCTCGAGCCCGCAACCTGGGCACGTGCCCTGACCAGGAATGAACCATGACCTCCTGGTTCATAGGTCGACGCTCAACCACTGAGCCACGCAGGCCGAGTGAAGTGAATTCTTTTTAAATCAGTTTCTTCCTGCCTCCGTTAAATAACAGGTGAACAAGTATTTTTTTTTTAATCTGTTTGAAAACATACCAAATTATTAGCCTGTGTAGGAAACCTCTATTTTTGAGTCCCTTCACTTCTTATACTTACTCTCATAGTACTATTCAAAATTGCAATTAATTAATGATTTGCTAATCATGTCTTCAATCTCTCTCTCTTCTGACTGAATACTACATGAGGGCAGGGCCATGTCTGTTGTATCATTCCAGGTTCCTTCAATACTCGTTTGTTGAATGACCAAAAGGAAGCACTAACTCCCTCTGGCTTGTTTCATTGCTCCTCTCCTGGGAATGCCTCCATTAGGGCTGAGTATCACTGACTTCAACAATAAGTCTCTCAGTATCAGATGCTTTTTCTAGAAAGCCTCTCCCCGCACGGGTGATGGAAGCATCTCCAGTGATCCTTGTGGTGGGAAAACCAAATAAGGGGGAAAAGAAAAGACTGGTCCGGAGGGAAGGCACTTTCCCACTAGCAAGTCAGATTATTAATATTCGGGGGGAAATAAGAAATCTATTTAATGTTTTCTGGCAAACAGGAGACACAACACTGTAATACATAACTTGCCACTGGACATTTCAAGTAATCCAGACCCTAACTCTGCCGTGTAAACACTGTGTGAGTCCTGCAGTCTGAGAGCCAAGGCTGAGTTACAGTGTGCAAGGCCAACATATTTCTGAGAGCGCTCCAGGAGCCCTAATGGGAAAATTCAAATGAGGCCACCTGCTTTATTACCCGGCGAATGCAGTACCCCCTCCCCGCCCTCCCTGAGTGCAATTTATCCTCCTAACCGTACAGCATGGGAAATAGAATTTTTCAATGGATTTCTCTTTTAAAAGTCATCGTCTTTATCAAAAGCCACCAAGCTTTTCATTGAAAATGGATTTAGATAATTTGGGGTTTAGTGTGTCAGGCTTTTATTTTTTTATTTTTTTATTTTCAATTTTCTTATTCTGTTCAGGAAGAGGCTCATTCTGGTGTAGTCATGCCCCATTGAGCAGAGCCAAACCTGGATATAATTTATTTCCTCTGAGATGAAAGCAGCCTAATATGGAAGGAGCTATTGAAATTAAAATCTCAGAAAACCACCAACCCAAGGCAGGGGTATTTTTATCAATGATGCATTCTCCTAAGAGGCAGGTTATTAAAATTTCAATTTTATATATATGAGTATATAAATACACACATACATATGTTCACACATATATGCATGTGTGTATATAAATACTTATAGAGTTTTATATATATAAATAGTCTTTCGGAAGAAAGATATGTGGTAATTAATAGAGAAAGCAAAGTCACTAACATCTAATTAGAATGGAAGGAGAAGTCATTTTTAAAAACTGTCATATATTTAATTAAGAAAAATTAGAATTTAGATGCATGACTACCAGTTGGTAATGAGCTGAAGAGGAGCAGGTTTCAGGAAGCAGGGAGTGACTTCTAAACACACACTCTCCCCCAAGCCCAAATAACCACAACAGACCCTCCAACCGGAACAGCCAGGGCGTAAGTTGAAACTCTTGTTCTATCGGCTTTTCTTCTTGCTCAAGAGCTATTGGAGCACATCTAGTCAAACACTTGGCTGGAAGAGGTTTCTGGTCTCTGGAAGTGTGCACAGGGACCGCAGGTAGGTGTGGCACTGTCCCCTGCTTCCTCTCCAGAGACCAAGAGAGGCCATTAGGTGGTCATGGTCTGAACATGAAGCTCAAGCAGAAGCCTGTAGCTCCACTTGACCCTCACCAGGCAGAATTCCCAAGGTGATAGATTGTTCCTTTGACCACGTATACTTGATTGGTTGTTGGTTGTTTCTGTTTTATTTCTTTCCATCTTTTTTCCTTTTTCTTCCCAATTTTGGCTTTTACAAGAAATCCACTGGGACAAACAATTATCTTAGTCCATTTCAGGCTGCTATGACAGAAGTCCATAGACTGGTGGCTTAGAAACAAGAGAAATTTATTCCTCACAGGTCTGTAGGCTGAGAAGTCTAAGACCATGGTGCCAGCAGATTCTTGGCTCGTACATGGCTATCTTATCACTGTAACCTCACATGGCAGAAGGGGTAAGGATCTCTCTGGAGTCCCTCTTACAAGGCCACTAACCCCATACATGAGGGCTCCACCCTATTTTTAAATATCATCACATTGTGGATTAGGTTTCATCATATAAGTTTGAGAGGGACATAAATATGCAGCCTATACACTTAACCTCCCTCTGTTCCTCCTGCTCTTTGGATAGCCTACAGCATCCTTTTCTATCTTTTCAACTTCATTTTCTCTTAGACATCTTTCCAGAATAATTTTCAACTTCCTCCACCTTCTGTACTCCTCTGGGCTGAAATACATGGTCCTCCAATGTATTTCTTCTCCCGTTCACCAACCTCATGGCATCCAATTCATCTGATTATGAATCTGCGCCCCGCCCCCCCCCCCCCCGGCCCCCATAATCTCTAAACTCTTGGCAGGCAGAGCACAAGTCTCTCTAGCCTTTCAATCCATACCACCTAAGAGAGTGGACAAATTTTAAATGATTATTAGACTTAATAAAAATTGTGTTTCCTATTTTGCACTTGTCACAATGGGGTAGGTTTTGCTGCTTTAAGGAACAACCCCCACATCTCAATGAAGGACAAAACTTATCTGACAACAACAGAAAAATTATTTCTCACTCATATTACATGTCAATCATGTGCTAGTTGTGGCCTTGTTCCATATCGGCCTCACTCTGAGCCCCAGGATGAAGGCACAGGCACTGTATGGAATACTGCTGGGCTGCCTTAGGACCTTACACTGGCAGGTGAGTGACCTAAAAGTGACACACATGACTTCCACTCATAGCTCACTGGCAGGAAATATCAGATGGCCCATCTAACCACAAGTGAACCAGGAATTTTACTCCTGACCCTAGAAAGCAGAGTGCCAAATATTGGAAAACCAACACTAATGATCTTAATAGCTGTTGAATAGCTTTACTTTAAAATCCAGGTAGGGGTTGTGGGAGGTGGCCTGTTGCAAAGAAACAGGAATCCTGTCGGGTTTGTCTGAAAAGCCTAAACCCAGCACTACCTGACTGTCTATTGGCTCACTAGCTTCCAATTTATTAGGCTTTGACTGCTGTGTTTTTTATATAAACTACTCCTTGTACCTTGAGGTCTCATTGTATTCTGCCTGCCTTCACCAGATGATGCCCTATTCATCTTTCAGATATCTGCTTATATGTGACTTCCTCCAGAAGCCTTCACTGGAAACTCCTTACACCCCACATACAGTGGTTAAGTACCTTTGTCTCTCTTTCTCACAGAGCCCTCCATCTTGGAATTTAACACTTTATTTCAATCCTCTATCATCTCCCACTAGATTGAATGTTTCATGAGAGTACAAATCCTGTTTTGTCCAGTACCGTAACCACTGTATCTCCAAAGCTAAACACGTACTAGTTGCTCAAGAAATATCTTTGAAGGAATGAATCAATTAATGACTTTATGAATGAATATATGAAATCTCAACTGTTTTTATATTGTTACAAGGCAGTTTACTCCAGTGATCTAATTCCTTGGCAGCCTTCCAAGAGAGGAAGGAATCCATTTCCTTTATTCATCTTCCTGTTTAATCCAGAATCACTACCATTCAGTTCATCTTCAGATTGATTTCTCTCTGGCTAAAATTTGAACTTGCCTTTTTTGTTTTATTTCTAAGTTGGGAAAGCCCCCTTTGGTTAGTAGAAGACCTTTCCAGAGCTGTATACTCTAAATTGTATCAACTCATTTCATACACATGCACACACACTCGGGGACTTGATTTCCTATGTTTAAAATAGAAGATATGGCCGTGACTGCTTTTAGAGCTTATATTGGTCCTGACACTCTGATTTTATGATCTCATATAGTTGCTGCATTCCAATCAACTCACCAGTGATTTCCTGTACAACTTAAAATAAATCCCTGAACCTCTGACCAGCTCCACTGTTCCTAAGCAATCTTAAGAAGTATTAGCGTTATCTGGGAGAAGGTAATATGTTAGGTAATATGTTACTCCCTTAGAATGGGCAGAAAACTTTTTCTTGTCATTGACAATATTGCCAGAAATTCACCATTTGTCGATACAAATTTTTTGACATCCGTGTGCCAAATTCTATGCTATATGTTTCCCCAAAGGTCATAGATGCTATGTTAAACCTCGCTCTTCTTCTCACACCCCACTTCTCAGGGATGCTATCTTTGAATAAGACATGATGTAATCTTCTCCCTGCCTATGGAGAGTTTTAATTTAATTCATTCTCCCTTTGGGAAGCTTTCCATGGTTCATAGACCAGGGCATGCATCCCTGCTCTCAGTCCCCACAGCACACCGGAGCCCTCCTTGTGATCACCTATTTACCCTCTGCCTTCCCCGGAGAAAGCAAGCTTCATGGAGAAGGTGGCTTGTGACTTTTGCCAAACATCTGCTTCCCAGTGCCTAGTGCATTATTCACATGCTTTATTAATGGGCATATATTAAATATTTGTCAATTTAATGGAAGAGAATGTTCTGGTCTGATTGAGACTGAACTTAAGTTAAATCTTACAATCAATACTAGATTTTCCAGTTCTCAGGCTAAGCATGTGCTTAGGGCATTAGGAAAATAAAAGGGACAGTTAAGAGATTAACCAAAAGAACCAAAGAACATATATGCACATATATGCATAGCCCATGGACACAGGTAATAGTGCAGTAAAGGCCTGGGGGGGAGCAGGGATCTGGGTGGAGGGGGACACAAGGGGGGAAATGAGGGGCATCTGAAATACTGTCAACAAGAAAAAATAAATTTAAATAAAAGGACAGTTAAAAGCATTATAAAAACTCCTTTGACAAAGTTATCCAGAACTTTGGAATCAAATCATCCCATAAGTAGCTATTATGTTATGATACATAACCACGTTATGTCATTTCCAAAAAGTAAAATTCTCTTCCTGGAAATGTTTTTTCTATGGTAAAAAAGCCACCATTACATTTAGTAAAATTAAATTGATGGTCTCTCAAGTGCTGACCTAGCCTATACAGGAAACATCTTAGGATGTCCTTACCGGGTCTTCTATCTGTACTATAGCTACCACTTCCCAACTAAACAACTTTCCAAATGATAAGCTAAATGTTTGAAGTGAAAACGAGAAACCATCAGTTGTGTGCCTGACCAATATATGGGAACGGAAGACATGGGGTCTGGACTCCCCTAGTCCTGGCTGCATAGGGAAACTCTGGAGGGTATAAGGCCCTTCTAAGAAAGCATTCCATCTGCTACTTCATATGTGTAAACCTAAGTGTGTTTCTAACTTTCAAATGTGTTTAATTCCATTAGTGCATGTCTTCGTCAGATGCTTTTAAGAATTCAAAGCCATTTCCCCATATTGTCAGTGGCTGTAAGTTTCCCAGGCTAGCTCACCTAATCCTATTTATTCCATACTTTAGCTGAAATACATTTTCAATTACAAGAGTAGAAAACAATGCTGTAAAGGGACCACTTTCCTTCAAATGCCATATAACATAGATAAACACAGAGACTAGAGCAAAATACAGTTAAAAGTCACAATAATTCTTTAGGCCTCAAGGTTTGTTAAGATTCAAAACTTAAAACAAGGAAAATGAACAAGAACTCAGTTTTACATCTCGTGTTAGCAGCATGGGACACACATTTCCTAACATCCAGTCTCTCATCCCTTAAAAAAATAACATAGCTGGACACAAGGGCAACTGGAATAAGGAGCATATGTCACAGCCCCCTGTGCAGCTAGGTGTGGGCATATGATTGATTCTGTCCACAGGTGCATGCAGAAATGATGCATGTAACTTCCGAGTTAGGCTCATGAAGTTCTGTCTATGCCCCTCCTCAACCAGCTGGGATATAGAAATACTGGGGAGCCCCTCCAAGGTGGCACCCCGGGGAACAATGAAGCACAGGTTTGTTAGACAATCTTTTTTTATTATGTTTTTATTTATTTCAGAGAGGAAGGGAGAGGGAGAGAAAAATAGAAACATCAATAATGAGAGAGAATCATTGATTGGCTGCCTCCACCCCGGCATGTGCCCGGACCCAGAATTGAACCGTGACCTCCTGGTTCATAGGTCAACGCTCAATCACTGAGCCACACCGGCCGGGCAATGTCTTAGACAACCTTGAGAAGCAAGGTCTCCCAGCAGTTCTGTACCATCAACTTAGTAATTTCTAGAATGATCACTTCAGTTTTCTTTCCAATTTTGAAACTAAGTATGCTAAAGAGCACATCCATTTTGGGGGTCGCAACAATGTTATCATTGTCTATTTTTCATCAGAATCCCCAAACTCACCAAGTTTAATTCTGTCACTACAAAATTGACCATTTATTAAAATTAGTCTCCACTCAAATATCACCTCTTTACTTAACACCAATATCTCCTAGTCCATCCACTTATGTAATATCCTTTGTAATACTTTTAGCGAAAAAAAAAAAAATATCTCCTAGTCCATCGAGACAAGGGAGGCAGCATTCACGGATTATCACGTGTGAACACCTATTAGTACCATGAAATACAACAGCAAATCTATTTCAGAACGAAACTGCACATCTGCTAAAAGATGCAGGATTTCAGACCCCCTTCATGTGTCTGCCATTTTCTCAGTCTCCTTCAGCTGAAAATAAAGATGTTCGGAAATACCCTAGGTCACAGAGGGGGTGAATGGTAATGCCAAACTGTATGCCTAAGACTGTCAGACTCCATTAAACATTCTTGTTTTGGGGTTTTTTTTGTATGCTTGTGTTCTGAGACTAACATGACTACCTCAAAGGTTACTGTGGGAATTAAAAAGGACCGTGCATGTGCTATAAATGCTAATATACGGTACTAAGTGTTGGGCTGAGTTCCCTGTGAGCACATTCTTATGTTGCCACCATGCCTCTCAGCTTTACACAAATAGTCTCCAGACTTTAATCACATATTTCTTTTGGTCTTTTATTGGTTTAAAAATGTAGTGATGTGTGTATGTTAAGTATATGTACTCCTGGACTAATAAATCTTGATTCTGTCACTTAATAGCTAATTGGTCTTATGTTAGTTTCTTAACCTATATCTATTTCAGCTTATTGATCCTTTAAATAAGGATGCTAGTTATATATATATATATATATATATAGAGAGAGAGAGTTATAAAAGTTAAAATAATATATGTGAAGCATTAGAAACACTAGTTGGTACACGGTAAGGTGTATAACGTGCAAGATATAATTATTATTATTGTGTCAAAACACCCAAAAATAAAATTTTAAGAAAATAAAAAATATGAGTTAAATAGATTTTCTTTTACTGATTAATGATACAAACTTTTTTGCCCTACCTAAAAATATTATTAATATCATTAACTTTAGCAACAAAATTATGATTGAATATGCTCCATTGCTTTTGAAAGTCTGGATACAATATTTTGTGGTTGAGTGATTTGATGACCTGGTTGAAGATTTATTTTGATTTTTGATTTTAATGACTGCCTCACTGCCTCACTGAAAAATATACTTCATAAAGAAACTCAGGCCCTGACTGGTTTGGTTCAGTGGATAGAGCGTCAGCCTGCGGACTGAAGGGCCCAGGGTTTGATTCTGGTCAAGGGCACAGGTTGTAGGCTCAACCCCCAGTAGGAGGCATGCAGGAGGCAGCTGATCAATGATTCTCTCTCATCATTGATGTTTCTATCTCTTTCTCTTCTCCCTTCTTCTCTGAAATCAATAAAGATATACTTTTAAAAAAATTATTTAAAAAAAAGAAACTCAGGTCCTTATGGAAAAAGCATATTCATGTACAAATAATCATATTAGCTTTAATTATAAGCCCTGGTCCCTATCTTGGGCCCATTCACTAATAATTTTTATGTTAATATTTATTTTATTTTTATAAATTTCCATCTTCCATAATATCAATCTCTTTTTATGCAAATTAAAGGACAGTGTTTAATATTTATAATCTTTACAAATGGTCTAAACATCTACTAAAAGTTTTCATTTGAAAGATTTTTTTTAAACAGAATAGAAAATTCAGTTTAAAAGCCTTTTTCATATTGAAATATGAGAGTTTGTAGGTAAATACATTAGTTTTAGTCTCAGGAACAAAAATTGCATAATGATGGAAATATTTATAAATATACTTTTTCAAAATTCTTTCTCTAAAGCATAAGTTTCCTTTAAAAGCTGTTATTTTCTCATTTATTGTCAAAAACATTACTTTTACCTCAAAGGATCAATTAAGTGGGTACGTTTTGTCAAAAAATCACTGTTAGATAACATATCAACAATAACTATTATTTTTATCCCAGGATATGTCTGGAAAAGAGTCCAAACCAGGAGGAGAGGGCATGCTTCCATTTTTTTAATTATCTTCAGCTTTAATTATTCGTTTCATTTTTGATCTGCAGTTTCTTTATAGGAAATATTTTAAGTAACTTGTATGTTTTAAGAGGGTTAGCTTATTAAATCAGTAATATAGTGTATAAATCCATTTCACCAAGAACATGTAAATTGTAACATGTCACCATATGTTCAAAATAAGGCCGAGTCTCACAACATAACATACCAAATATTTAAGATACAATCCAAAATTACATATGTAGAACCAGGAAACCTTCAATCCACATGGAAAAAAGACAATCAACAGACAAAAACCAAAAGATACCACATTGTCAAGAGCTAAATTGTGTTCCCCCAAAATTCATATGTTGAAGCCCCAAACCCCAGTATCTCAAAATATGACTGTATTTGCAGACAGGGACTTTTAAAAGGTGATTAAGGCCGAAACCGGTTTGGCTCAGTGGATAGAGCGTCGGCCTGCGGACTGAAAGGTCCCAGGTTCGATTCCGGTCAAGGGCATGTACCTGGGTTGTGGGCACATCCCCAGTAGGAGGTGTGCAGGAGGCAGCTGATCGATGTTTCTAGCTCTCTATCTCTCTCCCTTCCTCTCTGTGAAAAATCAATAAAATATATTTTTAAAAAAATAAATAAAAGGTGATTAAGTTAAAACAAGGACATCAGGGTCTGTTCTCATCAACTGAGTGGTGTCCTTGTAAGAAAAGGAAACAGACACATAGAGAGACAAGAAATGCCTGCACACGGAGAAGGCCATGTGAGACATCCTGAGAGCAGCCATCTGCAAGGCCAGGAAAGAGACCTTGGAGATTCCAAACCTGCTGCCACCTCGACCTCAAACATTCAGCCTCCAGAACTATGAGAAAATACATTTCTATTGTGTAAGTCACCCAGTCTGGGGTGTTCTTTTATGGCAGTCGAAGCAAACTCATCTACGCTGATGTTATAATTTTCTGACAATGACTTTAAAAGCAGCTATATTTAAAATACCACAACCAGTAATAGCAAATCTTCTAGAAACAACTGGAAAAATAAAAAGTCTCATCAAAGAAATAAAACTTAAAAAATCGAGTGGAGAGAAACCAAGATGGCGGCATAGGTAAACACCAGAGTTTATAAACAAACTCACTGGAAGGGTTTTGAGATCTAAAAGACGGAACGGACATCACCCAGAACCACAGGAAGGCTGGCTGAGGAGAGACTCTTCAACTAGAAGGAAAAACAACAGCATCAGAGAGTCACAGGGATGTGTGGGGCAATAGAAAGTTCTAAACTTCAGGTCCCTGGAGTTCCAAAAAGAGAGAAGAAAGAAAATGGTGCTAAAAATATTTTAGAAAATAACCACTGAAAATTTCCCAAACCTGTCAAAAGACTTGAACCTACAGATTCAAGAAGCTAAGCAAAACCTATACAGGATAAACCGAAAGAATTCCACACACGGATGTGTTAAAATCATAATCAAATTTCTGAAAAAACTAATCAAAGCCCCCGGGCAGTGTGGCTCAGTGGTTGAGCAACAACCTATAAACCAGGAGGTCACGGTTCAATTCCCAGGAGGGCACATATGCAAGTTGCAGGCTCAATCCCCAGTGTGGGGTGTGCAGAAGGCAGCCAATCAATGACTCTCTCTCATCATTAATGTCTATCCTTCTCTCCCTCTTCTTTCCTCTCTGAAATCAATAAAAAAATATATTTTTTAAAACTAACCAAAAAAAATCTTTAAAGCAGGCAGAGGGAAATGATGTCTTATCTATAGCAGAGCAAACCAAATGACAGATTCCTCATCAGAAACCATAAAAAAAGAGGGGCATGATACCGAAGAGTGGCTCATCAAAATAATGATAAACTGAACTTCATTAAAACTAAAAACTTTGCTCTACAAAAGACATTATTAAGTAATTAAAGAGACAAGCT
This sequence comes from Myotis lucifugus, assembly GCF_000147115.1. Lineage (NCBI taxonomy): Eukaryota > Metazoa > Chordata > Mammalia > Chiroptera > Vespertilionidae > Myotis > Myotis lucifugus. The sequence goes on from NW_005871075.1 coordinate 2,660,556, forward strand.
ACAGAGTAGAAGAAACCATTTTCAAATTAGATATCTGATAAGGGAGATATATATATATATATATATATATTCAGCAGTAGGAAAACAAAAATCCAATTTAAGAAATGGGCAAAAGAAGAGACATTTCCTTAAAGTATTTATAGGTGTGGCCAATATGCATATAAAAAGATGTCCAATATAATTAGCTATTAGAGGAATGAAAATTAAAAGTATAAGATGCCACTACATATTTATTAAAATGGTTAAAATTAAAAATACTGATAATACTAAGTGTTAGTGAGGATTTGGAGCAGCTGAAACTCATATATTGCTGGTAAGAATGAAAAATGGTACAGACACTCGGGAAAACAGTTTAGTAGTTTCTTATGAAGTTACACATGCATGTACATATAACTCAGCGATTCCACTCCTGAGCATTTCCCCTTGAAAAATGAAAACTTGTGTATGCACAAAAATTTGTACAAGATTGTTTATACCAGCTCTATTCCAAATTGCCAACAACTGGAAAAAAATGTCCTTCAATATGTAAGTGGAGCAATAAACTTTAGTATATTCAAATAATGGAATACTGTACAAAATCTAAAAAGAACAAACTATGGATATATTCAACAGTTTGGATAGGCTTTAATGGAATTATACTGAATGGAAAAAGCCTATCTCAAAATATTTCATTTATATAATATTTTTGAAGTGATAAAATCATAGTGATGAAGATCAAAACAGATTAACGGTTGCCAGAGTTAGGGATGGGAGATGTTATTTTAAAGGGGTGTCACAGGGTGATTTGGAGGGGGCATCATATAACTGTTCTGTATCTGGATTGTGAAGATGTGTTAAAATTCAAAGAACTGTATACCCCCAAAACAGTATAAACTTTATGATAATTTAGGAAATAAAATTAATAAATTAAAAATACAATCTTCTGTTTTATTCATTCAGTAACATTATTACTCCCCCCCCCCAAAAAAAAATGTTATTGACAGATATCAGTCACATTATTGGAGAGATAAGCCTTTGGCAACAAGCCTAGAAATCTAAATACAACTTATCACAACATTTTCAAGGAAAAGGTATATTTTGAGTGTCCATCATTACTTGACCATGAAGAATGACTTTGATTCAGAAGTCTAAGTAGCAAGGTGGAGCCAACTAAGACTCACAGAAGGGTGTGGTAAAGCGAGCTGTGAGCAGAAAAACAGGTCCAGCCAAGGTGCGTGGGTGTGGGTCCTCCAGGGAGAGAGGGAAGCAGACTCCCTAGATCTGAAAACATTAGGCCTGAGGGAGTCTGAGCTTTGAACCAGTGCCTTGTTTACCTGGAGGAGACTGGAGAGACCGTTTCAATAAGAAAGACACTGATCTTCTCAGTCATCACCTTTTAGTGGGACTGCCCTCCCCACCTATCTTACTGTGGGCTTCGATAACAGAATAGCATAAACTGGGTGGCTTAGAAACCACAGAAAATGCCCAGCTGGCGTGGCTCAGTGGTTGAGCATCCACCTATGAACCAGGATTGGCAGTTCGATTCCAGGTCAGGGCATATGCCTGGGTTGCGGGCTCCATCCCCAGCGTGGGGCATGTAGGAGGCGGCGACTCAATGATTCTCTCTCATCATTGATGTTTCTATCTCTCTCTCCCTCTCCCTTCCTCTCTGAAATTAATAAAAATACATTTTTTTAAAAAAAGAAACAACAGAAATTTATTTCTCATACTTGGAGAGCCAGCAGTCCTAGGTCGAGCCTCCAGTAGACTTAGTGTCGCTAAGACCCCGCTTCCTGATTTGTGATCCCTTGTGATCCCTTTCACTGCATCCCCAGGACTCAGAAGGCAAGGAGCGCTGGCTCTGGAACCCTTTTGTATAAGGGCACTGACCCCATTCATTAGGGCTCCTCCTCGGACCTCACCTCCCCAAGGCCCCACCTTTTAATAACCATCACCTTGAGGGTTAGGATTTCAACATAGGATTTTTGGGCGACACAAACATTCAATACATCGCACCACCCCTCAGCATCAGTAGTTAAGAAGGTGCCTGAGCAAGATGAGGGAAATTCTAGAAATAACATATATTCTTTTACCACAGATATATATATATATATATATATATATATAATATATATATATATTCTATAAATAAAAATATATAACATATTTTATATAGGAAATATAAAATAAATATAATACATATAAATATATTCTATATATTATCTATTTATAGTATATACATGTACACATATAAAATATGTGCCAGGTGGCTCATATACGTGTTATATTTGTATTTTACATATTACACATATATTTACATTTCATGTATCTATATTACATATATAATATGTGTTCCAGATGGTGAGGACCAGGAAGGAGGCCCTGGCAGCGGGCCTGGCATGAACAGCAGACTATGACGGGCATGGATCCTACCTGGCGGTGAGCAGGGCGGGAGCTGCCTGCTGCGGGGCCTGTTTCCAGGCGTTTTATGTCCACAGGTTCCGAGCCGCGTCTGCGGAGAAGCAGCTGACCTTTCTGCCAGAAGTTTCTCCCGTCCTGGTCCCCGGGGACCTGCGTCCAGCTTCCCCGGCCCGGCGGGACCTGCAGGGCCGGACTGGAGACTCCGCCAAAGGGCCGTCCATGGCGGGGCCGTCCTAGTTGACCCGGGAGCAGCCTGCGGCCAGAGCCCAGAGGGCAGGGCACGGACCGGGGCCCCAATGGAGAGGCTGCTGCAGACCATCGCAACCCAGGCCACGTGGTTGGAGGAGGTCCCCTCGGCCCCTCCCCGTCCTGGGAAGGTCCGTTCCGCCAGGTGTTCATAGCCGGAGCCATTTAGAGGGCGCAGCCTTGAGAGAGCGTCATGGGCTGCACTGAGACCGGCTGGACAGTCCACGGGACTAAGGTGAGGTCTCTGTATAAACTCCAGAATCTCGCAGGTAGTTCCCTTGCTGATTGAGCTGCCCGTACGGATCCGGAGTGGCCTCCTCTTCCCGCCTCGCCTCTCCCGAGGATCTGGACCAACTCACCCACATGGCTGCCTGGGAAGAGGCGTCCAGCCTCCATCTGTGCTGCGCTGCTTTGCCCGGGAGCCCGCAGGCGCTGGGGGGCCGCCGGCGCAGGGGGAGGAGCAGCTGAGCCAGCCTGCACCCAGGACCCCCTGAGACCAGCTGGGCCACCCACAGATGCCCAGACCAAGTCTCTGGCCATCCAGACGTTGGACTCAGTGATGGCCCAGGCGGCTGAGGAGGAGCCTCTGCAGATCCTGCACATCCCGCACGCGGCTCGGACCCTCCACTACTCCGAGGGGCTGCACCAGCCTCACCACGGAGCTCATGATCCAGGCCTGGATCTGGGGAAGGGGCTTACTCACCTGGGACGTGGGCTTCTCAGACTAGTCACATAGCGACAGGGTGTTGGTGCAGCCCATGTGACCACATGCTGAAGGAGGCCACCTTGAGCCTCCTGGCTGCCCTCCCCCTGTTTTCATGCTGGTTGTCAACACCAAGGTCCCTGAAAAGACCAGCAGTTCCCCTCCATGGTCAGTACCGTTTATGGGACGAAGGCTGGTCAAGGCCCCCAGAAAAGGCTGTTCTGATGGCTTTCTGGCCCCCACTGCCTACTCTGCATGTGTATCTTGGACCCACCCAACACTGCTAACAGCACCATGGCTTTCAGGGCTCAGGCCTCCTCGAATTTCTCCCAGATGCAGCCCTCAACCTCACTGGCTGAGGCCAGGATACCCACAGTGCCCTGTTGCTCTGTGGAGGTGGGCAGGGCCCTGGGCTGCTGCTGGGGAGGGGTGGGGAGGGCAGAGTCCAGGCCCTGTTCTGGCTCCACTCTGCCCGGGCAGCCCTGGGAGGGCTCTGCTGGTCATGAGCACCCGAGAGACGGCTCCCCCTGTGTCGCTTCCCCCAAGGCCTGGGTCTCCCAGGAGATCCAGGAATGTCTAGTGAGGACAGTGACAGAGGCAGAGATGGGTGGAGCTGAGCCTGAGAACCAGCTCCTCCTCTGGGTGAGGGTCCTGAGGACATGCCCAGGACCCTCACCCAGAGGCATGGTCACCCTGCTGGAACCTCTGCCGCCCATACCAGGGCAGGAAGGCAGGACAAGGGAGGGCAGGTGGCATGAGATCATCAGCTTGTATAAACAAAAACATTTTTAGTTAAAAAATTATATAACCAACATTAAAATAGAAGTTGACATTTAGTAGGAGCCTGTCCTACGTTTAAAATAGGGAAGTTTATTGACACCCTTCTATTCAAATAATAAAGTCTAAGTCCCTTCATCTTGATCATCAGATGGACTTTAGTGACTCTTTTCAACCAACAGATGAGAGTAGGTCATAACAATGATAAACCCTTGTCCCTCTCTCCCTCTCCCCCTCTCTTTCCCTCTCCCCATTGCTCTGACTGGGGGTGGGGGGGGTGGGGGGGGGGAGACAGCCACCATGCCCTGAGGCTATTCAAGCAGCCCTGCAGAGAGGCCCACAGGAGGGGAACTGAGAATTTCCTTCAACAGCCCACCAACATGAGGGAGTCATGTAAGAGGGCCTCCCGCAAAGTGGGTTCTCCAGCCACAGCCCAGCCTTCAGACAAATGTAGCTGCATCCAACATCTCACAGCAACTTCATGAGAAACCCCAAGCCAGTACAGCCCAGGCAAACTGCCCCTGAATTCCTGAGCCACAGAAACAGGGAGGGTGTGGATGATCATTTCGCTCCAAGCCGTGACCTGGGGCGGCAATAGATGACTCATACAAAGCCTATAAACATCAGGCTTCACATGCATGATCTTATTTCATTCTCATCCAGTAGACCATCTTATTTGCAGATGAGCAACATGCTGCCTGGAATTACTGAAGAATTTATTGCATGGCCGTGGTGTTACTTCACAGCCGAGCTGGAGTTCACACTCAGGACACGCCACGGAGATCGCAGACTGGGTGTCAGGCACTGGCGATTCAGGTGAGAGGAGTGTTAATCAGAGGAGGGAGAGGCTATTAAACAGAAGCATCATCAAGTTCAGCTGGAAGGAACAAGAGCTAAATTAGCAATTTAGTGGAAACTCTACAGGTCAGGTCGAACTTGAGGGTAAAGAATAAATCAGATATAGGCCAAAGATGAAATGACCCAAAATGAAGAGCCCGAGTTGATTCACACTTGATATAGGGTTTCCCCCTCTCCCTCAAAAAAATGTATATACACAATTTGAATAATTATAAAGGCAGTGTTTATTAAAATACATTTCATTTTCAAAATTGAACTATTAGCTATTAAAGTGTGCATACATTTGGGAGAACACCTTGTCTGCACTCCTGTGACTGTCCTTCCTTTAGGTCCTTATGTTCCTTGCAGTTCCCACAATAGCACAGTGGATCTAAGAGGTCAGGTGCCAGCCTATGAGTGTGAAGACTTGGCTTGGTGGGACGCTGCAGCTGACTGTGACTTTTCCTAGTTGTCCAGGTGAGGACCTGATCTGGGACCTTCAAATGAGTGTTCCCCAAGCAGCTCCTGAGTCACTTGAACTTTGGTGAGGCAGTCACGCTGGGCAGGAGTTCATCAGCCCAGGAGACACCTACATCCCAGGTGTCTGGGCCCTGGGTGTATCTTCTGGCTCCCAATATCACATCTGCAACTCAACCTTCAGGAAAGAGGATAGGCAGAAGGAACCCTTGTCCACAAACACTGAGGGGACAGTGATGGTACGCATCACTCCTGCTCACATCCCTTTGTCCAGAACTCAGCTACATGGTCATACTCAGAAGCCAGGGAGGCTGAGAAATGAGGTTTCTAACTGGGTGGCCATGTGTCCAGTTAAAAATCAGGAATTATATTATTAAAGTAAAAGGGGAGAGTGGATATTAGTGGGAAACAGCCTATAGGCACTGGATATGCCACAGTGACAGAATCTTTGAGTTGGAAAGGACTTTAGTTAGCTTCTTGTCTACGCGTACATTCTTGGAATAATACGGTTAAACATTGCTTCTCAGTCCATTGCGCAGAGCAGTAGAATGAGAAACACATCCTCATCAGAGCTCGTGTTATTGCTGAATTGTTTCCAGGCTTAAACCTTTCTCCAATTGAACACCAATCTATCTCCAGTAACCCCCACCTGTGGTTCAAGACTGCAGTCTGAAACCTCAAAGGTAAAATTTAATCTCTTCCCCACACAGGCCTCTTAGCCCATCATGTAGCAATTGTCCTCTTAACATGTTCTCTCAGCCCTCATCATCCCAGTGGCCCTCCTCGGGGCATGCCCAATGGCTCTCTGTTTCTCTTGGAAAATGGCATTCAGAGCTAGACAGCGTATTCCTCTGGGATGGAGAGATGCAACTCTTGGTAAGCCAGTTGTCAAACCATCATGGCCATGGTGAGGTTTAGAAGTGCTGGGAATTATGGCTTCCACCAAAATGGAACTCAGCCACCAATCAAAACATTGGGGTGACATTTCTCAAAAGTGCATGAATCTCTACACAGGCACTGGCATGAGGAAAGCCTGTCTTTTTTTTTTTTTTTTTTTACCTGTTTTTATCATTCATATCCAGGTCAAGGCCCCTGAAAATTCTACTTTTCCAGATTGTTAATATTTTTGGTAAAAATGTGGCAAGAGGTATGCTTCATTGGGAGTAGATTGTAAGCTTTGGAGTAAAACAAGCCTGGGTCAGACAGCCAGGTCCCAAATGCATTATGTGTGTGCGTTAGGGAAGGGAGTTAACCTCCCAGGGTACGCATGTCCTCATCGCCCTTCCTGGCTGTTAGGATCACGTGTGTAATTAGAGTTAACATTGATTTAGAACTTGTCATGTGTCAAGCTGAGCATGTGCACACACTGTATGCATTTCAATGCCTACTCACCTCTGTGAAGAAGGTTCTATAATTACACACATTTCCTAGAAGAGGAAATGGAGGCTCAGAATGTTAAAGGTATTTTCCAAATGTCACTGAGCTAATAAGTGGCAGTACTGGGACATTGACCCAAGTCTTTGTAGCTCCAGACTATGAGCACCCAGAGAACATTCTAGCAATCTTGGTTCCTGAAACCCCACATTGAAAGCCAGAGGAATGGGCGATTCCTGTCACTAAATGGTGACTGATGGGAACTGCCCTGGCTCAAATAAACTCAGGGCTCACACAGTCCCTGTGCTCAGCCCTCAATGGTTAAGGCCAAGGTAAAGATCTTGGCTCAGTACAATACTCCATCAATCTCTTGGGGTTTGGCAGTCGTGACCAATTTTGCTGCTGTATTGGCACACTTTCCCAGAGATATATTAGATAGCACAAAAATTTTTAAAAAGAAAAAAGAAGGGAAAAGAACACCTACCCTGAAGTGTTATTTTGCTAACAGCCTTAACTTTGTCATAAATAAAGACTGCAAATGGGAAGGAAATGCATAAAATGAAAATAAGCCGAGGGAATCATGGCATGCGGTATGTACAGTATATAAATATTCATGTTAAATTACCTTTCAGCGCCAACTCCATGGTTCTCCTGTGTGCACTTAGGGCTGAGTGGTTTCGGTAGGCCTTAGTTACCAGCACAAACGCGTGTGACTTTTGGGGAAGCATGAGGAGTAACTAAGGACTATTAACACAGCCTGAATAATGTGGAATCCCACTGTAACCCCAGAAGCTCAAGCACCCTCTCTCCACTTGGCAAAGGAATAGTCATCCATCCCTTGGTCTTTCCTAGTCCATGGAAACTGAGCTGAGGGAGAAAAGAGGGGAGAAAATCCTTAATCTTAGCAACAGCAGGATCTGGTATTTTAGCTGCAGAGCTCAAAGAAAGAAAGAAAAAGGCTTGTTGGAAAGTTCAAATCTAGGTAACCAGTTTCTGAAAGAGTCTTTTGTATATGTGGGCAGGGAGGAAGGAGGGCCACGCAGGGAGGTGCCCGTGCTTTCCTGCCTGCCAGGGGGCGGGCGCCCTTCCTGTGAAGAGAAGCACGCGGGGTTGCTAAGTAAGGGCTGGTACAGACTGTCACAGCGCTAGGTCGAAAGGCCAATATAGAGTGGTGAGTTTGCCCAGAGGCTCAGCAGCCAACATTCCTTCCCTCCTTCTGCTCTGACCTCCCAGGAACCTTGGGGTTAAACTACAGTCAAGTCCAAAGGCCTTGATAACATTAATCTCACTCCTCTGTGCAGCCACTAGCTGCTTCCACCAAAGGCAACATTCTAAATGTGAGTGGTTGGAAGTTCCTCACAAGGACACAGAGAGCTGTGTTGGAATCTTACTCCCCGAGCTACCCCTGCTTGTCCCTACATAGGAGAGGGAAGTGCATGGTGTCTGTAGTTTGGGTGTGATTGTGTATTTTCATACCATGTTAGGACATTGCATGCAAAAAGGGTGCTACATACATTGTTTTATGTGTAAAAGCAGCATGATTTTAAAGAATTAATTAAGCTTGGCTTTCTCCTGTGCCTCAGGGATGCAAGTTCATTACATCAGCATATCCTTCAAATAAGAATACATAGTCCATGAACTTAAAACTTTCTGAGTATGGCTTTGGGTATTTATGCCAGTTCATTCAATAAGTACTTCCTGCAGACAAACTATGGGGGAGGTATTCTATGTAGCTATTAATGCCAACACAGCTGGTATAGAGAGGAAGAATGTAGACTTCTGAGTCATACTGGATTCCAATTCTGGCTCTGCCACTTGGACCTTTGAGACCTTAGGTAAAAATGCTGAAAAAAAATCTTTTTAATATATTTTTATTGATTTCAAGGGAGAGGGAGAGAGAAACATCCATGATGAAAGAGAACAATTGATGGGCTGCCTCCTGCATGCCCCCTACTGGGGATCGAGCCTGCAACAATTCCTGTGCCCTTGACTGGAATCAAACCTGGTACCCTTCAGTCTGCAGGTTGATGCTCTATCCACTGAGCCAAAGTGGCTAGGGCAAAAATGTTGAAACTTTTGGTGCCTCAGTTGGTGCCATAGCTATCCATAAAGTGGGGTAGCTATGCCTCATAGGGCAGATGTGAAAGTTCATTGGTCAGCATGTAGGGAGCATAGTAACACAGTGTCTGGGACCAAAGAGCTCTATGAAAATGGTTGCTGGTATTAAACCTCAGATGCTACCTATGGAGAGAGCACAGTCTAACAGGGAGCCCATGGGCAAGTCAGAGCATCTCAGCGTGTGAGGTCTTGAATGGTGGTGTGAACACAGCCCTGGGAAGGACAGTCACAGGGAAAGCAGAGGGAGGAGGTGATAGTGACTGGGGTGCGAGGACAGCCTTTCAGGTGGAAAGTCAGCAGGAGCCAGTGGAGGAGATGGGAGCCTGCGGGATATTGTCAGAGAAGTTGTGTCACTCCATGTAGGAGAGTTGGGAAATATTTCTATTTTCTGTTGGTGTTGGTTCAGTAAATTAGAGACTCTTTGGGAACTATCCCTGGTTCCCTATTATTGGTGCATTTATGGATATTTAAAAGAGAAAAGCCCTAGCCCATTTGGCTCAGTGGATAGAGCTCGGATTGTGGACTGAAGGGTCCCAGGTTTGATTCTGGTCAAGGGCACATACCCGGGTTGTGGCTCAATCCCCAGTAGGGGGCATGCAGGAGGCAGCTGATCAATGATTCTCTTTCATCATTGATGTTTCTATCTCTCTCTCTCCCTCTCCTGTCCTCGCTGAAATCAATAAAAAATATATTTTTTTAAAAAAAGAGTATAGATTTCAAGAATCATTTATTGAGCACCCATAGGTCTTTTGCGTGTATGATTTCATTTACTTCAAATAACTCAAGAAAAATATTGTTATCCCACCTGAACAAATGAGGAAACTGAGGCTTAGACAGGTGATGTGGTTCATCCAAGTTCACACCATCAGTAACAGGTAGAAGTGAGGTGCAAACCCCACCTTGACTAATGAGCTCCAAGGCTGTGCTTGTCTCCCTGCCTTCACTGGAGTCTTTCACCTCTGTGGGCCACCTGCCTTCTCCCCTCCATCCAACTTCCTCCATGTCCTTGACCTTGAGGATCATGGTTTATCTACCAGAAGGATCTCTCATTCTCCCATCCTGATCTTCCAAGCTCTTTCTCATTTCAAGCTAGCGAGCCACCCCACCCAGAAAATACAGGCCGGAGCAGGACAGGCTACCTTCTTCATGCAAAAAGATTCACACATCTCCTGTATTTTTGTTCATCTATAGTCCACTCCTTAGAGGTAAGACAGAGAATTTACAGAAATGTAGGTAATTGACTTGTTTATGCTCACACAGAAAGTTAAGGGGGAAAGATGACCATGTGGAAGGTCCATTAATAGCAAGACTAGGGCCTGACCTATTTCTGAAAGAGCCTCTTTGATGGTGAGAGCTCATATCATCGTCATACACTCTACATCCCATACGTACTGCATCTTGGTAATTTGAGTCCCTATTTCCTGCCCCTCCAATAACCCAAAGAACGCTTATTCTTTCTAGAAGCATTCCTTTAGTGATTAGTCAATTAAATCACATTTTCTTCATAATAACATGTGAGCATGCTACCAGAAATGGCAAACAGAAGATGACAAGGATGCAGGAAGCAGGATGGGTTGGAAGAAGGATTTGAGCAGTCTTCTGAAAAGGAGAAACAAAATTTAATTTTCTCTTTATACCACAGGGAGCACAAACTCATTATTACCTGGGATGGGATGGGGACCACATGTATCAACCACCCTCAGCTCTTCCAGTTAAGCCCTACTTCATGCACTTGGCCCTAAAACACTAGCAACTCTTTTGACATTTTTTCTAGAAAAGGTGAATACTAACAGTCATAGTTAACTTCCATGAAATGCTTGGTGCCAGGAACTGTGCTCAGCCCTTACTGGCATTTCATTAGTTAATCAGCTCAGCCTCACTGTGCATTGGTTTGTGCTGGATACATTTTATTCACCCTCCCAGCCCTCCCCAACCTCTTCCACTTTGCTCTCTGTCCTGGGAGGCTGGGCTGTACAGATTATATCACCTGTTCTTACACCCTCAGCTTCTCGTTGGATTTGGCCAACCAGCAGCCCTAGGAGAGCAGGATATGGGAGAAAGGTAGGAAAGTGAGGTCAGATTCTCTCCCTGTACTGTCATTTCTGGTAGAACAAGGTCATGGCTTTTCTCAAAGGCCTTTTCTCAGCACCTCTTCCCCCTTTTTTATTCCTGTCTCTTGCCTCTCCCCTCTTTCCTGCTGTTTTAGGAGTAGTCACAGCTCTGTGCTACTAACCTGGGTTACCTCATGATCTTGAGTGGTTTCCTAAACCTCTTCCACACATTCATAATTTCTCCTTTTTTAAACAGCCTTGTTTGAATGATCCTAACCTGAGTGTAACACCTATGTCCTATTGGGATCCTGATACATAGGCACTATTATTATTATACCCATTTTACAGACGAGTCTGAGGCCTCACAGCTAGATAGTGGCAAAACTGGATTTCAAAACCAGATGTGGCTAAACCCAGAGCCCATGTTATGAACTGCTCTATTGTAACAGCAATACAGCATTCTGGACAGTGCAGGCAAGCTGGGAGTCCTGGGCGATGCAGCAGTGAGCAACTCCTCATGGCAACATGCAGAGAGAAGAAATGCACAGGGAAGGGGATATGTACACCTGACAATCTCCTTATCAGGCAGAGAATTTATGCAAATGAAAGTGGGGTGAAAGATGGACATCCTCATTGAGCGTGCTGTCCCCTCATCCTGGAATCGCCCTATGATATTGAGGCAGGAACATCTGATAGTGCAGACAGGCTGTGAGGGGCTGTCAGATCTCACCCACGTTCAAACCCTGCTTGGGAATCACATCCCAGGGCCCCTTCAGCCTTTTTCTAATCTCCTGGCTTAACCGAGAGAGGCTCCCAATGGGACAGAGCCTTATTTAAAGCAACTGAAGAGACCAGGACAGACAATGATTGATTCTTTACTCCAAAAGGAAAATCAGGGCTATTTTTACCCCAGACACCTAATTCATTCACTAGACCCCAGGAGGATTAATAGTGGGAACTAACTGAGACACTGCTTGCATCCGAGCAGGGCTGATCTCTGCCTGCTGCTGTCTGTCTTGCACCTCCCTCCGAAGCCGAGTGATCTTTATTTAATGCCGCAACACTGAGCTTCCCTCTGCCGAGTGAGGGATTTATTATCTCAGGCCTCAGATTAATTGAAGATAATTCTTTAACTCAAATATATTCCATAAATGATTTTCTATAAATTAGAAAGAAGTCTGCTTTCTCAGCCTAAAGCAAAAAGGATTTGAGGCAAGGGCTCTCCACAGTGCCTTCTTTCAAGCAGTTCTCTTAACCTCTTGTCTCCACTACACTGAACTGCGTTTTCTGGTCATGCCCTGTACTAGGAAGTGAGGTCCTTGCAGGCTGATCATGCCTCTTTGATCTCTGGGTCCCTGGCCCAGCACAATGCCTGGCACACAGCAGGCACTCAACACATATTACAGGATGAACAGACACACGGATGTCCCCAGAACGCCCTGCAGGGGCTGCCATCGAAATGTATTATGCGATTAGATTTGACTCATCAGCCTCATCCATGAAGGCAGACACCATATTTCATTTAATTTATACCTCCCATGTTTGGAACACCATGACTACTAAAAATAAACATGCTTTGTCAGAAAATGGGGCAGGAGGATGCAGCAAGCAGGAAATAAAGTCTCATTATCCATTGCCCTCCTGCATGTCTGGGAGGTATGTGGCCAGCTCCTTAGGATGGAGTCACAGGATCACACCCACCATGTGGCCAATCATTCCAAAAAGAGCTGGGTGGCATGGCTCAGTGGTTGAGCACCAACCCATGAACCAGGAAGTCATGATTCACTTCTGGTCTGGGCCCATGCCCAGGTTGTGGGCTCAATCCCCAGTGTGGGGCGTGCAGGAGACAGCTGATCGATGATTCTCTCTCATCATTGATGTTTCTGTCTGTCTCTCTCCTCTCCCTTCCTCTCTGAAATCAATCACAATATATTTTAAAAAAAGAAAAAAGATGCCCTAACCGGTTTGGCTCAGTGGATAGAGCATCGGCCTGTGGACTGAAAGGTCCCAAGTTCGATTCCTGTCAAGGGCATGTACCTTGGTTGCGGGCACATCCCCAGTAGGGGGTGTGCAGGAGGCAGCTGATCAATGTTTCTCTCTCACCGATGTTTCTAACTCTCTATCCCTCTCCCTTCCTCTCTGTAAAAAATCAATAAAATAGATTTTTTTAAAAAAAGAAAAAAGAGCTGTGCTTCCATCATGGAGATGCCTTATAAAGAGGATGAGAGAGGACAGAAGAGTCTGCTAGTTGAGCTGGTCACATCCAAGTCAATTCTAGTCATCCCACGAGCTCAGGTCAAGTGCTCCACCCTCATCCCAGCACCACAAGTGCACGCTGAAGAGTTCAAACTGGCTCCTGGCTCTGTAGCCCCACTTTGAAACAGCTTTGGGGAGACATATAGTCTCCCTGTGGCTTCTCATGGACCTAAGCACACGTTGCTTATTCAAACATTATCCTTCTCGTTTTGGCTTTTCTATTACATTGACTGAGAAATCCCAGCTTGGGCCCCACCATCTCCCATAAATTCTCACCCGGGACCAATGGGTATGGGAATCCACCGAGGAGTGTGGGGAGGAAGGAGTATGAATTTGAACGAGATATATGGGGAGCCAGGCTGTTTTCATATTCCAAAGTCACAGTCAAGACTCCTCAGCAATCCTGCTGATAAACACACCCTAATTGCCAACAAAGAATCCAAGAAAGCACCAAACAATCCCTGGAAGGCAAACCAAAAGCTGTTAACTAAAAGTGTTGACACCAGAATTACTGGCAGATGATTTCTGGGCGGCAGGAGGGGTGCCCGTGAACCGCCTCAGGGCAGCAAGACAGTCAGGAGCCGGTTGCACCAATTAATGGAGTGCTTCTGAGTAGTGCTGTGTGCAGGGGAATCTCTCAAATAAGCTGCAGCTGCACCTGCTAAGGCTCCTGGGAAGTGGAAGCAAAGGCACTCTCTCCAGCAGCAGGGAGGCAGGACGCATGGCATCGCCATGGCTACCCAGCAGCGCCAGCCTCACAGCCTTTCAGGAATCTCTGCTCTTTGTGCAAATGGGATCTCATTCCCCAAAGGCCTGCATTCCTACACTCTCAGGCTGCCTCTCTTCACTTTCCCCCACTCCAATTAAAAAGGCAAGAGGGGACCCTTCCACTGTACCCATGCGGGGGACCTTCAAGCACACTCAGCTGGAATGCCCCCATCAGAGGCCCCGCACAGAAGAGGGATCCCAACAATGTCCATTCGCCAGAAAGCCCATGTATTCACAGATCGCAACGTGGAACAGCATTATTAGCATGCTCTTCAATTCTCAACAGGATTGGAGGAAAAACTAGACCCTCAGTGATGTGACCGATATGCCGATTAGGATTCAGGTCTCCTTTTTCATTTTTCTGTTTTCCCAGCGTGATCTCCAGGGGAAGTGAGTGACAAGATAATTTAATCGCTATTGTGTGTTCTCAAGTGGTGTTCCCTGACCAGAAGCTACAGCATCCCCTGAGAACTTGTTAGAAATGCAAATTACCAGGCTCCAGCCCAAACCTACTGAGTCAGAAACTCTGGGGGTGTGGCTAGCAATAGGTGTTTTAACAAGCCCTGCAGCTGGTTCTGAAGTAGCCAGTGTTTGAGAGCCTCTGCTTCAGGTTAATTGCTTGCCAGTTTCTGGGGATCAATTCAGCCCTAGCTCCTTGGCTTCCAGGCAGCCTTGGGTAGGGCCTAGGCTAGGACTTGGAATTGAAGAGAACGTGGTATTATATTGTGAATCTCCATATCAGCTCTGACCTCTTGGGCCAGTTGACTAACCCCTAACTCCCTGGGGTCTAATTTCTTCACAGGTAAATTGGGACACTACCTGTGAGAATTGTTTAAGGGTTAACTGAGACAAGATCCACAAAATGCCTCCCCGCTGCCTGGCCCAATGCAGATACCAAGTCAAGTCAGCGAGTTCTCCTGTCAAAGTCTGCATCTCCGCTCTGTGGCCACACGGCCTTCCAGCAGTGAATGTTTGGCACATGCCACCATCTTATTTTTAAAAATAAAAAAATAGGCTCCCTGAGTCCCATTCAAATCTCCCAATCCTCCTAGATACTCCCACTTCAGCCAGGTGTCAGGATGAAGAGTCTGGCTTATTTCTTACCTGAGGCACTGGAATTACTGACGGCCATCACTCTCCAGTGTTTGATCCCGCTTTACTGTCTGGATGGAAGGGTTGCCCCCTCATAGGAAATTCCCATCTTCCCTGCCTCAAGGGTCTTCCTTAGTCAACTTCTTCCTACTGAATCATAAATAGCCTTTAACCATATTGTGAGTCCTCTAAGAATTCATCACAGTGAGAAATGACCATTCACTCAGAGGAACCAATTCAGAAACCAGGTACAAGACACTTGACCATAGTTGTTGTTTTTTTCTCTTTAGTTTACTGTTTTCAAATAAGGAACCCATATCTGTGATTAAAAGAGGCGAACAATGTAAAAGCGGATGTTATGCAAAGTTCCACTCTGCTCTTTCCTACCCCTGGCACTTAGATCTCTATTCAGAGGCAACCATGCTTACCGGCTTTTGGGTAAACTTCCAGAAATAGTCTATACATGGAAAAATTGAGGGGGAAAAAGCAAGGATGGATAGATAGATAAACAGATATAGATATGTAGATATATGTATTATATATATAAACTCTGTTTTCCACAAAATGTCATATATTATACACCTTGTTGGCACCAGGAATATGAAGCACAGGACAGAAGAAAATGAACTAATAAAAGACCTTATAATCTGTAATGTTCTAGGTAAAGCAAAGTGAAGGGTTCTGAGGCTATTAGCTGCAATATAAAAGAATCTTATCTTGTGTCTCTGGCTACACACAGACACTCTCTTGATGACTGTATCCATGTGTGCACACACGTGCATGTATGTCTGCCTTACTCTGCAACCAGCACCACCATGCACATCTTTAGAGATCAATGTTCTTTATCATATGAGCCCTGCTCCTCAGTTCTAGGTTGGACTTCCAGGCCCTGAGTTGAACTGCCTCTGGAAGGCCTAGTGCTAGAGACTAGTTCCCTGTTCACTCTTCTCATGCCCACGTCTGTGTAGCAACATCCAATTTTTTGGAGACTCACACTTGACATTGCTCAAACCTTAAAGGTCTAGTTTCCTAGCTGCACGCCTCCCCCTCCTGCACTTCTGACCCCACTGACAGGCAGCCTGTGGGATCTTAGTCTACTCTCCTCTGTTGTACAGATGGGAAAAATGGGGCCCAGACTCAGGCTCAGGAAGTCCCCAGAAAAAACATGGATACAATATAGCCTGGACCCTGTTCTCTAGCATTCACTTGGGCAAAGCGGAGTTGCCTAGTCTAATACAGTCATTGGTGTGAACCCTGGCTTCTGCCCATGAGAGTTGTGTTTTCTTGGCTCTAAAGCCTTAGTTTCAATATCTGGAAAGTGGGGTGATAATAACTACATATAGAATAACTGTAATTATAAATGATACTAGAGGCCTGGTGCATGAAATCTGTGCACAAGTAGGGTCCCTAGGCCTGGTCGGTGATCAGGGCCAATCAGGTTCCCTGCCTCCCCGCCTCCTCCTTCCCTTGCTCCCTCAGCGCCCATCCCCCACTACTGGTCTCCCACCATGTTCTCACCACCCCCTGATGGTCAGTGCACATCACAGCGAGTGATCGAACTCCCATTCTCCTGGTTGAACTCCCAAGGGGGAGGGGACACTTTGCATATTAGCATTTATATAAAGGCCTTTATAGATATGCAGAACAGAAAATAGTGTATATATTACAGAATAATAATAATTTTCCAAAATTTAAGTTGCTTTTCTGTATTTCTTAAGGAGGTTCACCCTCGGCTCTCTGGCTTGCTTTCCTATTTCTAGAAACAATATTAGCCCATATAGCTTATGCACATGGGACACAAAGATGATCAACTACTGCCTTTGTCCTCTAGCAGAGGAAGGTGTGACAGACAGACAGCCCCCAGTGCCCGGTGGGGGCTCCCTTCCGTGGAGCGATGACAACAACCTCTGGGAACACAGAACACTTACTCACTTGCTGTTGACAATAGTAATGGCAGAGCCAGGTCCAGGGTAGGTGAGATGTCTGGACCAAGGCCAATCACAGGCTGAAATGGAAACACACATTTCCTGGCATATTTCCTCCATCGTGCCCAGGGGTCACAGTTACTCAACACCATCCCAGGTTCTTTCCAGAATTTTCCAAATACTAGAGCCAGTGCCATGGCCACTTTCAGTTCCAAGCTTCCAGACCCACAGGGACACACCAGTTCCCTCCTCTGCACATAGGCATGTCCTTGTCCTTCCATCTTTAACACTGGGTGGCCACGTGACCTCTAGATAAAGTCTCCAAGAAATAAGCCTCAGAGGCTAATTTGTCAAGCACGCAATTCAGCAACAGGACAGGGAATCTTTCCTGACTTGTGCAGATAGGGGCTTACATCACAGCATGAAATTTGTTTACCCTTATCTTAGCACACAAGAACAAATTATCCCACCCTTGTTATAAATCCAGCAGCCAGCGTCTATGGGTGAATTTCCACATACTTGACTTGGCTGGCTGTTCACTTTCGTTTGTAGCCTTTGCCTGGAATCAAGCTCACGGAATCGTCAGTTTCAATAAAGGACTCACTGGCTTTCATCTGTGGAGATAATAGATGAAAAGAAAGAGAAGCCGGAGTCACTGCTAACACAGAAACCTCACCTTTCAGGGTATGTGTCCTGCCTGTCCTCTCTCCCAGCTGAATCACAGTGGCTCCATCGGACAGAAAGATCCACCAGGCCCCAGTGACACCTGTCCTGGGCAGCCTGGGAAACCAGCACTCAGCTTTCAGGGCCTCTCTTAGACTCACCAAGTTCAGGATGGTCAGTGCAAACAGATAATCCTGAGTGGGGTAAGGAACAGCTCCAAATGGGATTTAAATGGCCTCAGTCGTCATTTAAGTAACTGAGATCAGGCAGAGCAGCGGTTCTCGACCTGTGGGTCGCGACCCCTTTGGGGGTTGAATGACCCTTTCACAGGAGTCGCCTAAGACCATCGGAAAACACATATATAATTACATATTGTTTTTGTGATTAATCACTATGCTTTAATTATGTTCAATTTGTAACAATGAAAATACATCCTGTATATCAGATATTTACATTACGATTCATAACAGTAGCAAAATTACAGTTATGATGTAGCAATGAAAATAATTTTATGGTTGGGGGTCACCACAACATGAGGAACTGTATTAAAGGGTCGCGGCATTAGGAAGGTTGAGAACCACTGAGGTAGAGGAAGGGGAAACCCTGCATACAACTAACACAATTTAACCATCAAAGTAAATATTCTTGGCCTAGATGCCTAGGCTTCAAAAACAAGGATGGGATAGGAAATGAAACAAACAAATAAACAGACAAATCATTAACAGTAACAACAATGGCTACGGGGCCCTTACCTTTTAATGCTAGGCTCCCTTGCAGCTATGCTCCATTGACTGCTCTCATGTGACCTCACCCCACCAGCTGTACTACCACCTTGAAGTTCTCACAATATCCCAGAGAGGAGTGTACTGTTAAGACTAGGGAACTGAAGCACTGAGAGGTTAAGTGATTTGCCCAGTGTGGCACAGATATGAGACAGTACTTAATTAGAAGAGGTGGTCATCACCACTAAATCAGTATGACATGAAATGTTGAAGGGTATTTTAGAAGGAGAAGAAGAAGGAGGAGAAGAAAGAGGAGGAGGAGGAGGAGGAGGAGGAGGAGGAGGAGGAGGAGGAGGAGGAGTAGAAAGAGGAGAAGGAGAAGGAGAAGGAGAAGGAGAAGAAGAAGAAGAAGAAGAAGAAGAAGAAGAAGAAATACGAACAATAAAATGGCAATAAATATACATCTATCAACAATTAAATCTAAAAATCAAAATAAATAAACAAGGAATCTAATGAACAAAATAAACTGATGAATAAAATAGAACAAGAGGCATGGAAACATGGAACAGACTGACAAATCTTAGAGGGAAGGGGGGTGGGAAAAGATTAACCAAAGAATTTATATGCAAATATGCATAACCCATGGACACAGACCATAGGGTGGTAAAGGCCTGGGATGGGGCGGAACTGGATGGAGGTGGGAAATTGGGGGGTGGGAGGAGGAAAGCAGGACATCTGTAATATTCCCAACAAAAAATATTTAAAAAGAAAGCAAAGCAAAAGAATCCTATAAAATAAAAGGCTAATATGCAAATCCACCAAACGGTGGAACAACCCATCACTATGATGCGCACTGATCACCAGGGGGCAGATGCTCAGTGCAGGAGCTGCCCCCTGGTGGTCAGTGCGCTCCCACAGAGGGAGCACTGCTCAGCCAGAAGCCAGGCCAAATCCAATCACAATAGTAAAAACTGGGGCTTATCCATCATTTTATTATTTTGTGGATGAAAGGGGCCACATGCTAACCTGACAAGCTCAGGGAAGGCCTGCATGGCAGTCTTGCAAACTCTAAGACCTTAAAGTAACCACAAGGATGGTCTGAAATTAAAACTTTAACTAAAAGCAGTTATGATGGGTAGTCATGTCCTAGGCCAGTATCTTCCCTGACAAGGTCAATCTTTACCTTAACTGAGCCTATTGTTTTTTTGCATCTATGATAACATACCCTTGAAATGTCAGAGTAACTTGTAACTTCCCTTTTTTCCAGATCTTTCAGGGCACAACCAAATGCATTGGGTGCCAGGACAGATACCACAAATTCTTTCATTGTTATTGTTATCATGTTAATTGTTGACTGTTAACTATCCTGTACCCAACTAAGTAAAAGAAGTACGAGTCTATCATTTTACTTTTTATCCAATCCCAGAGGTTCCCTCCACTTTGCTTTCTCCCGCCTCTCCAATCTATCACCAATGGATTTCATGTAACCCACCCACGTCTCCTCCTTTGATTATAATGTATAGAAATAGGTGAAACACTGCCATTCTCTGGAGCATTATCCCAACCCATTGAGATTCTGCTTCTCGGCAATTGACAGTTTGGCTCAAATAAACTCACAAAAATTCTTTACAGGTTTGGATGTTTTTTTGTTTTGTTTTGCTTTGTTTTTTTAAATATATTTTTATTGATTTCAGAGAGAAAGGGAGAGGGAGAGAGAGATAAAAATATCAATGATAAGAGAGAATCATTGATTGGCTGCCTCCTGCACGCCCCCCACTGGGGATTGAGCCCGCAACCCAGGCATGTGCCCTTGACCGGAATCGAACCCAGGACCCTTCAGTCCACAGGCCGACGCGCTATCCACTGAGCCCAACCAGCCAGGGCGGGTTTGGATGTTTTTATGTTAACAATTTTTATTTCATTCTTCCAGTGATTTATACCTATGCTATTTACCAAGGTTGCAGTTCACCAAAAGTTGGAAATTATAAACAAAGCAAACTGCCTGGTCCTTCCCCAGAGATCATTTGAAAATCACTTCTCCAAACTTATACACTGTACTGGCTCCCTAATAGATGGAGAGTCTGGGCCCTGGGGTGGGTGTGTGTGTGTGTGTGTGTTCCATTTCCTGGAGGTTCCATTTCCTATGGTTTTAGGGTGCTCCTGCATACCTAGCCCCACATGCAGATGGAGACTGCCATCCCTGAAACCCTTCAAGTAGTGTTCATTCTGCTCTGTCCTTCCTATTTTTAGAACCTCTTCCTAGTCACTCAACCTCGCTGAGGCTCCCTTTCCTCATTTTTTGTTGTTTTTGTTAATCCTCACCCAGGAATATTTTTTTCCATTGATTTAGAGAGAGTGGAAGGGAGGGAGGAATGGGCAAAGCGGGGGAGGGGGAGGAGGAGAGCACTCGATTGGTTGCCTCTTGCACATGCTGTGCCCCTGACCAGGGCCAGGGATCTAACCTGCAAACCAGGTATGTGCCCTTGACGGGGAATCGAACCTGACACCCTTTGGTGCAGGGAGCTGATGTGCTAACCACTGAGCACACTAGTCAGGGCTCACTTTCCTCTTTAGAATGAAGACCACCCACTGTGTGGCAAAGAGGGATGAAATGATTGATGTAAATCATGCAAAGGGCTTAGTACAAAGCCTGGAACAATCACTGATTGATCAAAGAGCAGATACAATTATTATTAGGAAAAATAGCTGTAAAAACTAAATCCATGTCAGGCATTCATAGACTCTGTCTGTCAGCACTGGAGAGAAAATGTTCAAGGAAGTGTTCCTGACACTCTGCTAGGCACCGGGAAGGCAAAATACTGTGCATCTCTCAACAAAAGCAAATTAAATTATTTTCTTCTTCAACTTAGAACAGTTGGAGCCCAATTTCTTACAAAAGTCTACAACCACAGTGAAATTTTAATTTAAGCCGCTAAGCAGAACAGTGCCCCAAGGCACTGCGAGATGTCTGATCATCCAGCAAAAATGTAATTATTTTCATTCTGCTCCAGAAACTTAGGCAGGTGAGTGAACTAACAGTTCAGAGAGATTTTCAAAAGCAAGGGATGAAACAAGGCAGGTTTTACCCCACCTTCAGTTAAACAGAAATCCAGTTAACTGGCGACCTTGCATTCCTAGTGCATGGCTGTTAGTTTCTGCCCATCAGCCATTTAGATAATGACTCAGGAGGCAGGAGCCCCTGGGGCTGTGGACAATGGAAGGGGAAGGGCCAGGACAGTGTTAGTAAAAGTTTATCTGGTCTCTGACAATTTGGGCTGGAATTTGTACTCTGTGAGGGAAATTTGCCTGGTGGGAATGGAAATCTTTTTGACCTTGCCAAAAGGGCAGATGTCTTCGTGCGCAGGTTGGCGTTGTGTTTAAGAGCCTGCAGGGCTGTAGTGATTCTGTGCAACACACTGAAATCCAAAGTATTTATCTTCAGCCCCTCCCGTGGTATGCCTTCATTCCTCAAATTAGTCAGGTCTGGGGCTGTTTGCTTTCTCTCTCCCTGGGCTATCCTTGCAGAGAGAGTTCAGGTTCCTTTTCCCAGTGGGCCTATCTTCATACCTGCCTGTTTCTGGAATCAGCATGGGTGTGCTAAATTCTAAGAAACCTGCCTGAAAGCTTTGGGCTAGCTGCTCTAGGTAAAGTGCGTCCCCTTAGAGGAGGAAGAGGAAAAAGAAACAATTACGGCTGCTGTTTTGCCTACCAAGAAGCTCCTTCCTGTTGTTTGTGACATCAGTGTGACAAATAGTGGAGCCAAGGTGCCATGTCCAGTGGAGTTTAGATTCAGATCTGCTCAAGTCCATAATCAGTTGGTTGTTGACTTGCCTGTTGGGGACAAGTCACTCTTGACATTTCACTCTCCCCAGGTATGAAAACGGGTATTGGGGTAATAGAACCTGCCTGAGAGGTTATGAGGAGGTCAACCAGGTAATAATTACAAGTAGCTAGCACAGTACCTAGCAGAGTAAATCCTTCTATCTCAGAGACAAGACCGCAAATATGCCCTTTGGCACAAGGATTATTTTGAGTTGAAGGCAATTAAGAAGCAGAGATAAGAAAGCTCTCCGCCCTCCCCTATCTACCTGAAAACAGAACGTGAACTCCCTTTGTTATGATTCTCCCTTCTCCACTTCTTAAACTAGGAAGGGGAAAACAACCTTATCATTAGAGGCAAGATGGTCCTCAGCAAACCTTACTAACTAGCCCTTATCTGCCCTTCCTTTCCCCTCATACGTGCCTTCTCATAATTTGCCACCACTAGAAGCTCAAAGTCCTTTTCTTTTGTCTTGTCACTTCTCTACAAAAGTATTGTACTTCACTAAAATGTCATATACTAGTAAACCCAAGATGCCAGATAAGCCCAAGTTTTAACCACTCCTTTGATCTACTCATCAGAGTGTTCCTGGGTCTATATGCAATGCACATGTTAATCAACTTCCATTTGTTTTTCTCTTGTTAATCTGTCTGTTGTCAGTTTAATTTGAGGCCCCCAGCCAATGAATTTCAAATAGGTAGAGCAAAAATACTTTTCCCTCTCCTAGAATAGCTATGCACAGAGTAGTTATAGCCCCTCCAATTTGCAAGAGCTTGGTAAACACAGTTTAGATACTTACACTTTTGGCTCAGTCTTTAAATATCCCTTGTCTGCACCCTCAACTGATCTTAGGACTCTTAAGACAAAGGCCTAATTCTACACCAGTGATGGCGAACCTATGACACGCGTGTCAGAGGTGACACGAGAACTCATTTTTTTGGTTGATTTTTCTTTGTTAAATGGCATTTAAATATATAAAATAAATATCAAAAATATAAATCTTTGTTTTACTATGGTTGCAAATATCAAAAAATTTCTATATGTGACACGGCACCAGAGTTAAGTTAGGGTTTTTCAAAATGCTGACACGCCGAGCTCAATAGGTTCGCCATCACTGTTCTAGACACTCATTAATCCATGACTTCAAAAATGCTTACTGACCATGTACTTAGTTGCTCAGTAGATGCTAATTGGTGCGATGGGCTGTGAGCTTCCACAGGGCAAAGTCCCTTTGCATAGCAATTGAGAAGGATGGATGGTATAAAGTAGGTGCTCCATGTGCCTGGCAGTCCAGCTCTAGGAATCCTAATTACAGTCTGGGCAAGGAAGGTGCCCACTACCAGGCATGATCTCGTATCTGAGTTTTGGCTCTGCAATTACCAGCTGTGTGGCCATGGGTAAGATGCTTACATTTACTATTCCTCTGCTTTCTCATCTGCACAATGAGAATAATGATAATGCCTACGTTATTGGTGAGGATTAGATGAGTGAATACACATAAAGTTCTTGGAATGGTGCTGGATACAGTAAGCACGCAACAAATGCTAGCTGCCACTCTTATTTATTTGTGTTTATTACCAACTTTATGGATTCTCTGTCATCTGAGGTGTGGTCCTTAAACTGTAAGTTTCAAAAATCCAATTCTGTCAACCTTTTGAAAGTGGACAGACCCAGTCCCCAGAAGTGCTCCAAGGGGAATGCCTTGGCCTCAGGCCTATAAGTGGTTTGGGGAAAGCAGACAGAAACTGACCCACCAGACTTGTTGACCCTTATGCCCCAGATACTGAATGGGTGGTCCCGCTGATCTGTCCTGCTTTCCGCAAGCTGTCCTGAACAAACGCTGTCCTCCTCCCTCACGTGGAAGCACCAGGAACGCCCAAGGAAAGACAGGGAGGCTGGGTTTGCTCTGTGAAGCTTCTCTCATCATTAGCAGCTTTGTCTCCTCGCTGACTGTCTCGCCACCCCTTCTTGCCCAAGACATACCAAATGAGATTCTTAGAATCTAGATTTTTTTCCCTTGAAATCCCTACATTTGGATTTACAGATATGCCAATATTTGGATTTGTTGAGCTGTAAATGAAACCGGTCTCTCCCCTGGAACTGCCTGGTGAAATGCATCTTTCATGAGGCTTCCGCAGCAGCCCAGCTACACGCTCTGACTCCTGAGCACAAATCAAACTCTGGTTCAACATCAACCGTAGGATGCAGGGGCCTCCTCAAGCAGCACGCCTCCGGGAGGACTGCCCGGTGTTTACCCACTGGTGAGCCCTCTTCCAGGAACAGATTAAAAGCTGCCTCACAATTTAGCCACAGGATTAATGCATGGGGGGGGGGGGGGCGAAGGAGGGGGGTGACAGCCTCAGACCCCTTTTCCTGGCATCTCCTGGTCTCCCCTACCCACAGGGCAGTCTAGCCCAGCCTTCTTGAGACGGCCTGCACCGGTGATCTGAGGGGGAAAGCAAGTGAAATACAGATGCCAAGGAAAAGGATGCCACTCAGCAGCCTCTGGGCTCCTTTCCTGAATCTGAAGTCCTAGGAGTAATCAGCCCAGGGATGAAATGCTTTCGCTCAGAGGGAGATACGCCCTGACCTCACCTCCTGTAAAGAGTACAATAAAAAGGAGGGAAAACATTCCAAAGCAGGTTCCAACAGTTATGGCCTCTTTATCGCCTGGCCCAGTTTATGCAGCAGCTGCTCTGTGTATATCCTCGCCTGGAAATGCCATCTCCTTCTCCCCTCCCGTCCCAGTGTCCCCAGCTCCCTGTCCATGAAGCTCTTGGTTTAGGGAAGGCAATGACCGAGCTAGGGAGGCACCAGGTGGGCAGCCAGCTGTTCCAATTGGCCTAGGACAGTGGTCGGCAAACTCATTAGTCAACAGAGCCAAATATCAACAGTACTTCAAAATAGACTCGCCCAGGCCGAAAACCGACTTCTGCGCAGGGGCCACGAAGTTTCAATCGCACTGTATGCGCGCCCGCACGTGGTATTTTGTGGAAGAGCCACACTCAAGGAGCCAAAGAGCCTCATGTGGCTCGCAAGCCACAGTTTGCCGACCACGGGCCTAGGATATGGGGCTTTTAGTGCTAAAACTAGGATAGTCCCAAGCAAACCAGGACAAGCTGATCACTATGCATCCAGAAGTCACACCTGGCCGCTAGTCCGCAGACTGGCTGGTGTCTGGATGAACCCACAGGCCGGGGCCCTGGGGCAGCGTGACCCGGGGCGGGAGTGGGGGGGATGGGGGGGATAGCAGCCCTGGAGTCAGGCGATTTGAATCCAGCAAGATTCATATCTCTGCGCTTTTGTATTCTTATCTGAGAACGTGAAAACCAGGGTTGGTAGGATTTAGTAAGAGGCTGCCCCCATCACAAGGTTTTGCTCCCATATTAAAACTACCATCTGGCTCTTACACAGTATGTGAATAATTCGAGGCATCTACACTGCCTTTAGGATTTGCCAGGTGCTTCCACATACACCGTCTCATTTGAGAATTCACAGTGAGCCAAGAAGTAGCTTCAGCCCCAATTTAGAGATGGGGAAGGAGGCCGGAGCAGAGAAGAGACAGCTCCAAGGTCAGGCGCCTGGCAAACAGGACTCCAACCTGGGCCATCACTTTCCATTCTGCTACCTCTCACCTCCTAAAGTCTGCACAAAACCCCAGCAGTGGGTAAAGTCTGGGAGTCTCCTGGCATAGGGAGGTGTAGAGAAACCGATTTCCCAGCAAACTCACTCAGCTATCTGCTGCTGCCATGAACCTGGGGCACAGCTTGGGGGGGGCGGGGGGGAGTGGCGCACAGGTAGGTAGAGTTCTAGATTGCATAATCACACAGTTCTGCCCTTGTTGCTCCTATTGTGTACATTCTTTTTTAAAAATATATTTTTATTGATTTCAGAGAGAAAGGGAGAGGGAGAGAGATAGAAACATTAATGATGAGAATCATTGATCTGCTGCCTCCTGCACACCCCCTACTGGGGATGGAGCCCACAACCTGAGCATGTGCCCTTGACCGGAATTGAACCCAGGACCCTTCAGTCTCCAGGCCGATGCTCTATCCACTGAGCCAAACCGGGTAGGGTGTGGACATTCTTAAAGCTACACATCTAGCACATCTGCAGGGTCCACTCCCATGCCTCTAGGGTAGAAACTTCAATTCTGGATCACTCCCCACTGCCCTGGACAGAAATACGGTGAAAGTCACTAACTGCCATTTAACACAACTTGTTTTACTGGGTGCCTTCTCCGAGGAGGTGTGTGGGGCGTGACGCTGGGTCACTGGTGGGGGAGAAAGCTACAGCATGGCTGAGAACTCAAATCCAACTAACACTCCTTTCGAGGGAGGCTGCTCTTGGGAGAAGTGCCTTCAGGGCTTTGTCCTTTGCTTGCTAGGCTCCATCTGTGTGACCTTTCCTCCCCTTCTCTATGGGAATTGCCTCCTCTCATTCATTCTCCACAGTGCAGCCTGAATGCCACCTTAAAATCCCCAAGCTTCGCCACCCCTGAGCTGCAATTTCATGAATACAAGGAAGGAATTATTCCAGGGGCAGATAAATTCTAAAGCAGGGGTCCTCAAACTTTTTAAACAGGGGGCCAGTTCACTGTCCCTCAGACCGTTGGAGGGCCGGACTATAGTGTAAAAGAAACTATGAACAAATTCCTATGCACACTGCACATATCTTATTTTGAAGTGAAAAAACAAAATGGGAACAAATACAATATTTGTATTTGCATGTGGCCCGCGGGCCGTAGTTTGAGGACCCCTGTTCTAAAGAATGTCTTTAGCCTTCAGCCCTATAGTCATTTGCTATAACACAGATGAACTTTGAAAACCTGTTACTTCAGAGAAGCCAGTCACAAAAGACCGCATATTGTATGATTCCATTTCTATGAAGTGTCTAGAATAGTCAAAGCTATGGAGACAGAAAGTAGATTAGGGGGTGTCTAGAGGCAGGTGGGAAAAATGAAGAGTGACTGCTAATTGGGTATGGGGTTTCTTTGGGGGATAATGAAAATATTCTAAAATTCTACTGTGATGTTTGCACAATTTTGTGAATATACTAAAATTAATTGGATACAATTTAATGTAGGTGAATTGTATTTCAATAAAGTTTAAAAAGGAAAACATAAAAATAAAATATTTTAACTAAGTCATAAAGAAAAAGCAACAACAGTTGTTTGGAATGCAGTGCTGCTTTAGGCCAAGTCCAAGGTTATTTTACCCAGTTTTAACTTTCACAGATTTGAGGGATAAGACAGCAAGGCGGTTCCTCTGGGATGACAGCTCCGACTGACTCTATTTTGAAGTGGTTTTGTTTATATTATTTTTCACAGTGTTTTTCCTTATTAGATCCTTACCCCAGAGTGCTGGCTACAAACTGTCATATTCCTGTGTCCTAGGGGATTCTCTCATCACCAGTCAACCTACCCAGTGGCCTAACACAGCTGACAGCAGCAAAGGCTTCCCAGTCTAACAGACATGGGGTGACTGGCCATTGCCTTCCTAAGTCTCACTCCTCCCTACATGAGCTCACATGATTGTGACCAATACCATTCAGGTAACAGCAGCTCCCAGAGCACTGTAATCAACAGGTGGTGGTGGGGGGGGGTCTCATCTATCACACTTGCCTAAGGCTTGTCAGATCTTACATAAATTTAACCTGCACAAAAGTTTCTTTTTCCTTTCTTTTTTTTTTTTAAATTTGTAATTTTACTGAGCATTTCTGCTTATTTTTAGGACTCTTGCTTTTTTTTGTTTGTTTTTTAAAATATATTTTTATTGATTTCAGAGAAGAAGGAAGAGGGAGAGATAGAAACATCACTGATGAGAGAGAATCATTGATCAGCTGCCTCCTGCACGCCTCCCACTAGGGATCAAGCATACAACCCGGGCATGTACCCTAGACCAGAATCGAATCGGGGACCCTCCAGTCTCCAGGCCAACGCTCTATCCACTGAGCCACACCAGGTAGGGCCAGAAGTTTTCCTTGGGTCTATTTTATGCTGTGATCTTAGACTTGCTAAAGGACTCACTTCCATTCTAGCCCTGCTAATATTGATTATTCGGGCTCAACAGTACACAAGTAGATTGATTCCCCCCTTCCCCCCAAACTGAAAAGGATCACAGCAGTGTTAGTATATTGCTGTTTCCACTGGTTGGTATACGCACTGAATAAATAATGGTGTTACCTGGAAAAACTTTGTCAAAAGGAACAGTGATGGAAAACTGGGTAGAGGAGATCTTGAGTTGCATTCTTAATTACACCACCAATTAGTTAGGGTGGTCCAGTGAATACCTAAGCTTGTCTATGGGGGACCCTCCACCCCCACTCAGATCCATTATTTTTTTTCCATTAACCAAGAAAGAACATTTTAGTGGCCTGCATCTTGGGTACAAAACACAGACAGGCAGGAGAGGGGGAGGGAGGAAGTGTCCTCTTGCTGCAGAGGGAATAGGCAATACTCCTCACATTCTGCAAATCTCTCCGTCACTTCCTTCTGTAAATCAGCAGGAAGGAAATACATCCACCGGGGCCTCTGCTAATTTGTTCTTAATTTAAGGACAATTAGGCAATTCCTACATCCTTTCTCCCCTCACCAAAGCAAGAGCTGAATACTCTCTCTCACTACCAGACCAACTGTAGCTGGAAACAGTGGAGGCTGTGGAATGAACTTTTTGCTTACTCCGAGGGACATCTAATAAACACAGCGCTGGTCTTGGAGGTAAGCCAGGAATTAAGTCTCCCTTTCGTTTTACCCTGATTCCTTTCTATGAAATGTTTTCCTACCTGAAAGTTTCACAGCACTCATTCTGGAAATACCTCTAAACTGGCACGCTTCTTGAGCTGTTCCACTAAAAAAAAAAAATCGTTGCTGTGAACATTGGCAGAAATACGTCCTAGGGAAGAAAATACCCGTTTTGCTTCCTAATGCCCGGGTTTTCCCGCTCCAGGGGGTTCTGGCAAAAAGGCCACGGGGAAAGAAAACCAAACAGCAAACTCTTGTTCTTTCTCTCGTCTCTGCACTGGGCAGGGGGGCGTTCGCCTTTCACTGTTTTTCAAAGCCTGCAGCTCGGAAAGAATGCGAACTGAGCCGGCAGCGAGGAGCCCACCGCGGGCCCCGGCTCTGGGCGGGCAAAGCGGGGCTGGCCAGCGGCCGGCGAAGCACCTGCGCTCGGGCCCCCCGCCACACACGGCGCGTCGGGGAGTTACCAGCGGGACTTAAACCGGCCCCCGGCGCGGGGCGTGGCCTGGGGCGGAGCCCGCGGCCTCCGTGGGCCGGACGGGGCGGGGGATCCCGGAGGCTCTGCACCGGGTGGGAAAGCCCGGGTTCCGGGAGCGAGCGCCTGTCTCTTTAAATGCCAGGGGCTGCGCTCCCGCCCGGGGAGCCCGGAGCCGGAGCCGGATCTACAATCCCGTCCCTCCCGCTCCGGCGCTTGTTGCTCGCCGGGCCCGAGCGGGAGCCGCCACCGCCGGGCGGGGGAGCCGAGCGGCTTCTTTCTCCTCCTTCTCGCGCCACACCTCCCCCGAGAGCCGGCGGAGGGGGAACGGCCACCCCCGCAGGAGGCCAGAGGTGCGGGGCGGACGGGCATCGCCCCCCGCCTTCCAGTCCCGAGGCGCCAAGTAGCCGAGGGGGCGAGACATGCGTCGCTGCCCGCTGCCCAGCTTCGCCGCCGCCCGCGCCCGGAGAGGAGGGACCGGGGAGCCCACACCTGCAAACTCGCCCTAGAAGTCTCCGGGTGCGGCGGCCCCCACCCCGATCCCCACGGACTCCACCTCTCGGCGGGTGAGTTTGCGCAGGTAACCCGAGCGAGAGGGCACGCGCGGGGGGGACGGAAAGGGGGAGAGAGCGTCACCGGTGAGCCGGGGCGTGTGGCTCACCTGCCCCGACCCCGCTACCCCATCCTCGCTGCTTCCCCGGGGGAAGGAGGCGCGGGAGTGAGGGTCGTCTCTGGGTTATTAGAGCCCCGGGTGCCCGCGGCTTGTGAAAGGGGCGACTGGAGTAAAGTTTCTCTTCCTCGCCCCTCCTGCCTGGCCTTGGCAGGTCGGGCGCTGGCGGAAGCGGTAGGAGCGGCTGAGACGGTGGACTTTTGCCCGAGCGAGGTGACCGGCTGGGGGCGGGGGTAGAGCTGGAGTTGCCTGGCTTCCTGAAGCCGCGGCCCGACAGGTGGAGGAATGAGGGGAGGCTCGCTGCCGCCGTAGAATGGCTCCCGGTGCGCGATCCGAACCTTCCTCCCGCCCCTTAGCCAACCGCCCTCTACCCGGAGGGGCTCCTACACGGCTTCCTTGCCTTCCTCTCCCAACAGGTGGTCCCAGCCCCTGCCCGGGGACCTGTGCCAATGACCCCAGTGGTGGTTTCGCTTTCTCCCCTTCTCGGCGGCGTGAACGTGTGTCCGCAGCGTGATGGGGCAACCAGGGGGGAGAAACTGACCCACCTAAGTTATAAGGGAGTTCCCACGGCCGACCCGACCGG